>NW_009649458.1:1375100-1467344 GCF_000708025.1 Charadrius vociferus | reverse complement strand
TCTTTCCCCCTCCCCCCTCCCCCCTTCCCCCTTCCCTTCCCTTCCCTTCCCTTCCCTTCCCTTCCCTTCCCTTCCCTTCCCTTCCCTTCCCTTCCCTTCCCAAATTGTATAGTCTATGGAGAAAAAACACACTCCATACATGCATTACCCATGCAGTGTCAAAAGGGGAGCATCAAGAATGTCCATTCCAGGTCATGTGAACTTCTAGAAATAAATTTCAGAAAAATAAAAGATCCTGATATGAGATAATAATGGTGGAGGATCAGTTAGAAGCATTCAGAATGAAAATGAAACCCTCTTTCAAGGAACAGCAAAGCTAATTAGCCAGCAAGGCCCTCAATTTGAGAGAGAAAAGATCATCAGACCTGGCCTTGAAGAACTGCAGAGGCTCCCAGGAAGCTTTTGATATACGTGAGTGATTACACTGCATCTAGCAGCGAGGTTTGATGCCCAAATACGAATTAGCACTTGTAAAATATATAATTAAACCACTGTTTTTAAACACAGCTAATACCCTTGTTTATACAGCAGAAAAGAGTTTTAATTAATTGCATAAAGAAACTCACTTTGTCAGGAAAAAATATACTGTGAAGTTGACATATGGGGATGTCCACTTTTGTTAATTAGAGTGTTTGTGTAGGAAGCAAGGAAGGAGGGAAAAAAGGTACTCAGATGTAGCTTTTCCCATATTATTGTGTACAAAGAAAATCCACAGATTTAATTTATATTTTCTTGTCCTCAAGTTACAATTCTTAATGATTAGGGTGACAAAATGCTTTCCCTATGTCCCGTGTAACCTGGGACATGGCCCGCTACTTGTCATCTTCTATTTGTGCAAACCTCCAGCTCAGCATCCCTAGGTGGCCAATACACCGCTTTAGTTCTTTCCACAAACTATTTTATTTGGTTTTCAAGACAATTTCATTCATACAAAACCTTAATATATATACTAAATATACATATGCTAAAGCTTAATATTCAATTAATACTGATACAAAGACAGCGTTCCTACTGGAAAATTAAAAAAAACAATTCAGCCGCATGTGAGATACATTGCAGGATTTCCATATGTTTGTCAGAAATGTTTTTCGCTCTCTTACCACCTCTGTACAGAATTTGGAATCATTTTAGCTAATTTTCAGATATCAGGACCTCCCTATATGTAAGAAAAACACCAACTATTTCAGTAGTTCGTGCAGTCTTGTCTGCTGCTGATGGAAATCCAACATATTTCTCAAAAGGGAGCTCTCTGCAGGGACTCCCCTCCTGCTAATGGCTGGGGGATGTAAATGGGTTGGTGATAATCTGTCTGCTCTAATCCTTCTCATCATCATCAAATCACAGTTTGGCTTTCAGTGAGAAGACAGTGAAGCACAAGCACCAAAATGTGCTTGGAGGCAGATCTGGGGCTCTAATACCATGTATTCTTCTGCTGGGCTTTTTTAATGTGACTTTCTGAAGCAGCAACGGTCTTGTTCTTAGTGTTGCCAGGCTGCATCTTGCCTTCACCATGTGTGTGCTTTCTTGAACACAAAACCCCTCAGGGACTTGTCTGCAGAGACTACTTTGTGTGCCAGGGAAGGACACTCACTGTTTATACCCTTTTTGCCTTATTTTAATCCTCACAGGCTAAAAACAAAACTAAAACATTAGTTTTAGAGGCTTGTGGGTAAACAAACTAAAACATTAGTTTTAGAGGCTTGTGGGTAAAAAGTTAAACTGGGCAGAGACTTGGAGATGAAATCAGGCCATTTTATGCCTCCTTCTTCTTCCAGACACCGATCACGTCCTCTGCTGTGACCTTGCTTGTTAAGGGCTGTCTTTGCTGGGTGCTCGTGCTCTGCCGAGCACGGTGACCCGACATCTAAATGGGGGCCTCTAAAAATACTTCCATTTGAAACAGGTAGTTTCTGGATCCTGTGATGAAACACATGTAACTTACGATTTTTTTCCAGGCTGTAATACTCTAAAAGCATCATGCAATTAACTGGAAGTATGGAAGCAAAATTACGTACTGTAGGGCATCCTAACCCAAATGCCGTCAACCTCAGTGCAGGCGTTTAAAGTTGAGCTGACCTAAGGATTTTTGATGAAAAATTTCTTGTGAATTGCCACTTTGCCAAAATTGTTGGGACAAATAGGTCAATAAAACGACAAAACTATTATCAGGACCATTTCTTGGATTCAACCTAGAGCTTCTCAGCAGGTTAAAAAAAAACAAACCCAAACCAAAAACCAAAAGTTGTCAGCAGTCCTGTGGGTGAAGATAGTCAGCAGGCTTGTAGAAGATCCAGGTTCAAACCCAGGTACCTGCTTCAACTACCTTGCTATGGGCTATTTCAAGGTGGGTTTCTCTGCTTTTGACCTGTCTTTGTTCTGAGGTGCTTCCCCAGCACAAAACGCAGCAGTTCTGAGAGCAATGCTTTGCTTGTTTGGGGGCCAAGAGCTGACACTGTGCCTTGTACAACCCCAACGTACCATGTAGGTATCAAGTCAGTCTCCTATTCCTGAGCAGTATTCCTTGCTGGCCCAGCAAATAGTAGTTGCTTTATATAAAATAGAGAAGCTCCAGTGGGAAAGAAACAAAAAAGAAGAAGCCCCAGCACTCAGGCCTTCATCCTCGTGTCAGATCCCTTTCACAAACACCTATGACTTCGT
Organism: Charadrius vociferus; assembly: GCF_000708025.1. Lineage (NCBI taxonomy): Eukaryota > Metazoa > Chordata > Aves > Charadriiformes > Charadriidae > Charadrius > Charadrius vociferus. Next base: position 1,464,686 of record NW_009649458.1, on the reverse strand, counting down.
TCGTACAAGGAAGAAATGTGGAATAAAACCAGTGCAAAATTACACAGGTACAACAGACTCCCTCATTTTAGAGTAAAAGAGCTTTATTGTTATTTTTGGAACATGATGCGCTGCTTACAAGATAAATCCAAAATAACATTGTATATAGAGAAGATCTAAATAAGCATCTAGACAAGAGGGAGGCAGATGAATCGATAAAGTCCACGGAGATTTGGCTCTGCCCAGCTGACACCAGCTGCCAAAACCATCTGAGTGCTGAGCGCTTGCACCCTGACCAGAAGAGCTTCACACTGGGTACCGAGGCTGCTCAGAGGGATGACAGGGCTGTCCCACCGGGCTGGCACCTCCTCTCTCCCCCAGGGCTGCCTGCACTTACACCTCAGTACACCGCTTCCTCACTTTCCGGGATGAAAAATAAAGATGGTAACACTTCCCTGATTCCTGCAAGGGATCTTGCAAGGATGAATGAAGGGACGGAAAAGGCTCTGAAGGCTTCATCATCTTACATGAGCTCTAAGTAGTACTAACGCTGTTATTAGCTGTTTAACACGCACCCAGAAACTTGCACTGAGCAAAGAATTTTCTGCCTCTTGCAGGTAACAGTCCCTGATGGAGGAGTACAGCGCAGGAGGAGCTGACTCCAGCAACGGAGATTGCTGGCCAATGCACCAGTCTTAACCATCTTCACCATTTTATTAAGTTATCATCTGTTGATTATCTATTTTCAGAAAATAAAGTTGTGCTTTTGATGTTTGTTTCCTCTGAAGAAATTTCACTTCTTTGTCTCGGAGTTGGTTATTCTACTAATTTTTTCAGTTTGAACAAAAGTTGTCACAGTTGTGATTGTTCACCAGAGTTGCAAAAAAGGCAATGCTGTGCAGCCTATGTCAAACGTACCTGTGAACTCCTAAGAAAAATCTAATAAAGTACAAGATTTTTATTGTGACTTCTACATTTCATTTTTATGTGATTTCATTACATTTCTATACATTCTGTTTTGGTAAATAGGAAATCATTTTAGAAAATCATTTGCTCTTTTAATGAGACTAATTAATTGATTTCCATGTCTGTGAGGGTTTCAATCAATAAAACAGTACTCTCATCTAGGACTCAGTAAGATTTTTAAAATATATGTGAACTTCAATTTTGTCTTAGAATACATTTACAGAATATAATTGCTCTTAATGAACCATGAAGAAGAGCTGTACTTTTTAATATATAATTTCTAAGGAGAGGGCATAAAAGGACAGCTATTCTTCTACTTCTGACTTTAAAGAACTTCTTTGGTTGTCATCAAGATGATTGAACCATGTTTGTTCAATGTTCTTCACGCATTTACAAATACGGTATTGAGAAACAGTTAAGAATTATGAAAAGGAACAAGAAGGAAGGAGATGATTTGGGGTACTTAATAGGACAATTAATAACAAATTGTCTAGAGATTTATTAGTATACTTCTACTTTCTATGTGTATACATCGATGTTTTATTTTTAGCCTGCATTGAATTTGGTCAATCCCTTATACTCCTCTAGCCCAATTCCAAAATCAGTATATTACATAAAAAAATCCGTTCAATTCTGACAGATGCTTTTCATTTTTCCCACTGAAATAATTTCCCAGGTGCTATGTCTCCTCCCCACTGTCACTGGTGAATTCAGCCTTTTATAAAACATACCATGAAGTTCAAGTGTGGGTTATGCAAAGCACCTCATTTAAAACTGCTGCCTTCTCTAAAATAAATTGAAACTTAATGGCTTTCAGAGGCCATGAGTCTGTGACTCCTGATTTCCATAGGCAATAAATAGGACCTGACCCCGATACTTTGTACAGAAAGGAGATCAGGGCTGCCTGACAGAGCCACCAGGTCACAAACGTAGCGGTGAGGTTTTGGTTCCAGCATGGTCTTCAACAATGTAGAGCTACAGTTTGATTTGGCCCTTTATGAGGGCTGGATCCACTCAGAAACTCAAAATCCAGGTCCAGAATATATTCAGAGAAGAGCACTTGCCCCGACAAGTAGATCAGGTTACGCGTCTCAGCATTGGGTTTGGAAATGGACAGGCAAGGATGATTTTACCATGGGACGCATATGCCAAGTCCAAAGATAACAGAGAACCCACATTTCCAATGCCTTTAGCTCTCTCCCCCAAAATAATAATAATAATAACAACACTCCCTTTTGCTTTACTGACATGGCATAAAATTATAATTTTGATCTAAACTGAGGTGTTTGTGGGTGCAAGACAGGAAGATGTATAAATAGTTATGAATTATTCCTCATACGAACAGGCTCCAAATCACCTCTGACAAAGGCAGCATACCAAACTGGCATCTGAAGTCTGAAGTTTTAATTTTATTCATGGACTGTGGTCCCCATCATCCTCTATGGCAAAGTAATTTAGACAATTTGCAAATACAAGTAATTAAGCAGGTGTAAATAGCACCACGGAGCATTTAAGTGTGCTCTTTTCCACTGAGAACAACATAGTTAAATGAAGTTGTTAATTTTGTCATTTGTAGGAATCAAGCATTACAGATACATGCTAACACATTAATTAAATAGTCGAGATTCTGTCATCATGATTTGATTCACAATATTTCACTTGAGAACCATCAAGATTCATCCGTAGATACATGGGCACATTAAAACCGAATATTGAAACGATTACATAAAACCCAGTCTAGAAGGAAGATACTAACTCTCCAGTTCTGCAGTATCTGGATAGGCAGAAGGAGGCATTTTTCGAACATATTTATTTAGCCAAGCCACTTTGCCGCAGCCAAAGTGCTCTACCAATATATGGTGCAGGAATTTTAAAGCAGCATTTCCGGGTGATATCTTCACGTATTCGATCATGACACGTTAGCTTTAATAAGGAAGCTTCAATAAGGTAACTTCATTTAGACACACACACGCACATGTTACTAACTTGGCTAGGAGAGGGCTATAGTATTCAGGAAGGCCACGAGCACCCCTGGCGTGTCCAGCTGCAGGCACAGGTCAGTAGTCGTGTTCACACACCCACACGCACATGCACCATGCGCAGTCCCAGCTTCACAAGGATGGGACACGCTTTTTATTTTGATGAGAAGCATTGCTCCTGCTGGAAGGATAACGGCCCAGTACTGGCTCCCTAAAGTAGCAGGGTTTACACTGCTTCTCAGCCACCCAGCCAGGTGGTAGGACCAAAATCAGGTGGTTGATACCACCTGTCAATGTCAGAGTAGATTGTGGTCCTGTGATTATATATAGGAACAGCACGCACAGCCCAGCAGGGCACTTTGGCAATGTAGGCAGGGAAAAGCTCTGTTTGGGGACCACACACCATTTTAGGCAATACATGCCTATACAACCAGGCCAGTCAAGGCAGAAGCACCTTTGGGTAAACCCAGCTGAAGAACTTTATTTGCTTAAATGACTTTGATTATTTATTAAAAAAAAAAAAAAAAAAGCTTATTGTGATCTAATCAGGCTTAGAACTTGGAGGTAGACTGCTGTCCTGAACACCAGCACCTACATTGTGTCTATGATGCACCAGGAGCCCATATGTGAAATCCTGCATCTTACCCTGAGTCTTAGCTTTTGCTCTTCGGAGCTTTCTATTGGCTCAATAATTTGAGTCTGTTCCTGTGGCTGTTGGGCTTCTGAGGTTAATTCTTCTCCTGCAGGGTGGAGGGATCGTTTATAAGCAATAAGCCTCTTGTAGGAGCCCTCAGGGAACATGATCACACCCACGATGACAGACAAACAACATTTTTCCAACATACTTATCGTCTGCAAGTATAACTGGACCCAAAACCTGTTTTAAAGGAGAAGCTATTTGTCAGACAGAGGCATAGCTTATAAAAATTGAAAGGAAAGAAAAAATTGAAAAGTGTCAGGAACATTTTTGCCAAAGTATTCTGTTGCAGAATTGAGAAGTGTGTGCACTCTCCATGAGGGTTTCACCTGTAGCCTTAACAGCTGTGAAATGGTAGGGAAGGATTAGAAGTGCTACTTTTCAAGAGAAAGTGTTGTGTTTGGAAATCATTGTCAAGCATGTTAAAGGGAAGGTGTTACTTTTAAAAATGAAATATATTTTTCTCCTCTTCTTCACACTCTCTTATGACTTCTCAGCTTTACAAAAGCTGGAAGAGAGTGAAAGTTTGTGAGTGTGGGAAAAGAAAAAACCCCTTTTTCATGTTTTCATCCTTTGCTCATGGAAAAAAATATAATTTCACATGGAAAGTATTCCTGAGAAAAGCTCTACTTTTCCAGTTCTACCTAAGCATGACACAAAAAAGACAGATTAAAGGAACTGTCAAAAGTTTCAGTGTCAACAGCAGTAAAAAATAGAAACTAATTTTATCTGACTATGCCTCTCCCTAGTATTCTTATTGCTGTCTCTTCTACAAATCAAACACGCATCTCCAAAATGTTCCCTGATGTTGAGTAAGAGCAGGACCTGGCGAAGGTAGAAAAAGATCCTGCAGAGTTCGAGAGATGGCTAATAATTCCTCTTTTTGAATCAGCCTGAAACTGTAACTGAAGCTTTCATCAAAATTATTTTCTAAAGTCACTGACACTTTACAGCTGCTAAATTGCCACAGCAGATCCAGGTTAACTTTTGCACATGACAAATCAAACTTTTTTTGTCTCTTCTTCCAGCCAAACTCTTCAGTCATATTTCCATAGCTTCTTCTTACAGACCATACAATTTCTTGCCTTATCTATTCTGACTCAGGAACCGAGTTCCCTTTCTATGTGCACATCATCTACATTGCTATTCCTCCAGCAGCCCTTATCAGACCAGGAAACCATACAGCTGTTTTCTTTTCCATGTCCAGCCCTTTCCACTTATCTTGCAATAATTTTCATATCCTCTGGCTGTAAATCAGCTCCTGTAATCCTGAACTCCTGCTTTTGTAACAGGGGTTCATGCTGAAAAAATAACTTTGTGCTGAAATCTCAAATGCAAAAGTCTTAGTGGAGAATCTCTGGAAAGAGAGAAGAAATCCCACAAACACTAGGATGAAATGACACAAACCTTTCAAATGGATTTCTCTACCATTATTAAACTAGAACACAAAATGCTGTTGTTCCATTGGATGATGTCCTTATTACAGCTTTGCTTTCCCAATATCTCAGCCCAGGTTTTTGGGAAGAGGCATCATCATCAGAGAGATGATGCGAGCACAGACAGATGAGACACTGCCAGCAAAGAAGTACCAAGTGCCAACTGATGGCCATGATGTGCCTATGTGAGCTACTAGTTTTCATAGACCTTAGTGTCTTGCTCACTCTCTCAGAAACATTTTCAGGTTAAAGAGTAAAATACAGCCAGAAGGTGACAGTGTGAGATGACATGAGGAAATGTTACCAACAAGGTTAATGACCTGTCCCATGAACTGCTCAGCTGAGGCTCTTTGTCACTGTAGTACCTCATTAAAATGAAATGACCCAAACAGAGGACAAATACTCTAGAAGTTATTCTAAGATATTATAATGGGGAAATGGGGGAAAAAAAAATCTACTCACTGTCATTATTATGTGCAGTATATCAATGTGAGTACAGGATACCTTCTGTATATATATGTTGGACATGGGACCTGCTTTATATAGTACAGGGCAAACCAGATTTTCTCTGCTAGCACAGTAAATAATTAAAAAAAATAATATTCACCTTTTCTGAACATTGGACTGTCACTCTATGTACAGTTTCATGATACATTTTAACTGCACTGCTCAAGGAGTTTTATTGCTGACCTACAAGTTCCAGAGCATAGTCCTTGCACCCAGGTAGAACAAGCTGTGATCTACTGCGATCAAGTTCTTCTAAGTTTAACAAGATGAATGGGGTTTCCACAGCTTTGACACTCTCATTATCTTATGTTTTTTAATATATTATGTGCAATTTTTTCGATGTTCATGACAAATGAAATATTACATAATCTTTTATTTCAATTTTCTCACTATACCATGTCTAAAAGTTACACAAAAAGTTACACGGAGCTTTCAGGTGGCTGAAAAAAAGAACAGGCAGCCTGAAGCCAGATGTGTTAATTGTGATGTGGGACAGAAATATTAACCAAGAGACATGCAGAAAGGAGGGAAGGAGTTGAAGCATGCGACAGATTCATGTACAACCACAAGAATGAAACCTGTCCTAAAAAGGAACGGGGGGAAGCTGTGTTATTCCATCATGGGCTGGAAACAGGACGGGTTGCTTCAGGAACCTTCACCAACAAACCAGACAACAGTCAAAAAGCTCTTCAGTACAAAGTAACTTAGATGGAAAAGTCAATTATCCTTTCACACAAGTTGGCTTCGATACCTGAAAAATTTAACGCCTTCTTGTGCGCTTCTCTTTTTGTAACTGAGAATAAAGCCAGAAAGCAAAGTGACTGCTGTATGGTAAGCTTTTTGGTGAACTTTCTCTTTTATCGTTAAATATCCTACAGCAATCCCTCTGGATCTATGGAAATCAATGAGGTTTAACTATGCAGGCTTCTCCATCAGGCCTGGCTGTTTCTCTACAGAAGGGTTAATGGGAAAATCCTAAATTGCCCATCACTCACTGGAAAATTGTGTTCTCAAAACCTGAAGGGAAATTCTTCACTGAACCTGCTTATTGGCAAATGATACAAATTTCCTATGAAGAAGAAAGACACTTTTCTCAACATGTGTGCTGGTCTTGGCAGCTTCAGTGACCAACTTGGGGTGGTGGCATCATAATGAACAAACCATTTCTCTTTTTCTCTGATGCTCTTCCTCCTCCTGCCTGACAGCATGCATGGGCAGATGCATCATCCCCTATATCCCCACACAGCAGCAGTTCTGGGCAGCTCGCATGAGGACACTGGAAGGATCGCTCACGCATTAATCAGCAGGACACTCGATTCCAGCCTGAGCAGCAAAGTCTCTGCTCCTAATCCAACTGGAGTCCTGTGTTCAGCCATGGACCCCACACCAGGCACACTGTTAGCAGGTTCCCTGACAAAGTGGGTGGTTTGGATGCAGCCAAGTGAGGTTTTGGGGTTTTGGAGGGTGGGGAGGAGAGCACTTGCCTGAGCAAGTCTATCCACTGGAAGAAGCAACACTTCCCACTAGACTAGACTGATCAGTGAGATTCTGAACTATAATTTAACACAGCTGCCAGGTTTTCAGTGCCATAGATTTTACAAAACACCTGGTTTTCCTCATGTAAGGCAACACATTAGGAGCAAGCAAGAATGCTTTTTCCTGCCTAGCAAATTTTAAGGTAAAGTTACATTTTTATGAGCTGTATCCATTCAATGAGTGACCATCCTCCAGGCAGTGTGGCCACCTTGGAGCTGCACAACCTGTTTTCCTGAGTGCTCCCTAATCCACACCAGTGCAAAGTCAGCAGGGTTTGAGCTCCAACAGGGTTGGTATTAGCTTTGTGCTGCACCAAATTAGTAACTGATCAGCTGTTGGTGGAAGGGGCATCTTTTTGGTTTTGATTGCTTCCACCAAATTCATAAAAGAACCAACAGCGATCTGAGACAGCCTTTGGATTTACATAGAATTCTTTAATGTCACACAAGGAAAGAAAAACAAAACATGAGATGATGAGTACTGTTTCTGCACTTGGAACACACTGACATGTACAGACACTTAGCTGAGCATCGAAACTCAGTGAGGAGACTTACTCTCCTGGGCTTCTTAGAAAGAACTCAGTCTGTAAAGTAGGTTTTTAGGTTATAAAAGTGTGGTTTTGGGAAAGTTCAGTCAGACCATGATGCTGAACATGAGACAGGGCCCTGACTAATCTATGCCACCTCCATATCAAAAGGCTTTGATCAGTTTTTGTGCTTTCGCCAAAGGAAGAGCTATTGTATCACCTGCAGCTCAAGCTATTTTAGGAAGTTTTGCATTTACAATCAATAAGTCAAAATCGTGAGTACAACTGCTGGAAAGCGTCTCCTAACCATGATCCAAAATACTATCTTCAGTCAGCTTTCACTCTTACCTGATACGATTTTGCCAATTTGTCTTCGTTTCTCCAGGGTATTTTGCCTGTGTAAATGCATAACACAGAAAGATGCTCAGTTCTTTTTAACATTTTTGCTAAGTGAAACACAAAAAAGCTAAGTGGGTGAGAAAATAAATTAATTAAATCACCTGTGGAAGGAGCAGCCCCTTTTTACTATCACTCACATGTTTCTACAGAATTATGAAGGATGTTTTTTCCATATTGCATATTCCATTCTTTTCCAAGTTCCTCCGAAATTTAAGAACATAGGAAACCAAGGAAACAAAGTATTTACCTTGGTTAATTTTATCTTCTGACTTCATCCCACACAAAGTATTTCCTTTGTCCAGTGCTCCATAACCCTATTTCAAGTTAATAAGGAATGATTACAGTAAACACTAGAAAGCCTGTCTTTTCAGAGCTTTTGAACGTAATGTTTGGCTCTTTCCAGAGTGCCACGTAAATGGAAGAGAGTACCAGAGCCTTCCCTCAACCCTTGGAATGGAGTAGGGCTGTATTTTGGATATGAGAGTCTTTAGGAATAACTTATTAACTGGCTACATGTGTTCATCACAGAAAGTCAAATAAGTATTCCTAATATCCATCAGACATGTTAGTATGCTGATGATTTAAGCACATTTTTCCGGCATAATTAAGAAAGCACTTTTTGGGAGACCTCATCACACTGCAACTGTCTCAGTAATTTGCCATGCAGCCTGCAATATCCGTTTTTAATTCCAGGATTAATTAGATATCTCCTGGGACTTGCCCTGAATATATTTTCTTGTCTGTCCTGTATACTTCTTCAGATAAACTGATTTTGCATCTCTCTTGTCAGGGAAAGCACATTAGAATTACCATTAATTTTTGCCATCTAGAATTCTACAGTAATATGATGGCTAAGACATAAATGGGCCTCTGCACTCACTTCTTCCTGCTTCTTTCTTAGATAAATATCACTTATGCTACTACTAGTTAATAATAAAGCTGAATTAAATTTAAGGTGCCTTCTGTTAGCAGGGATCTAATGTTTGCTTCCCCGAGGCAAGTAAAAGCGCTGTGTAAACCTGGCTGGCCATGCTAGGAAATGGTCCAAATTTTTATCCAGGTCTGGAACCAGCCCAAACCTCAACATTTCAAATATTTCCTTCCTCCCTGTGTAACTATTTCTCTCTCTCTGAAAAGGGGATTTTCTCTATCAGGTTATGCTGTGTGGGCTCACCCATCAGAGGTTACTTAATATTTCTGACAGGAGCAGCTGTGTGCTCCAGACTGTCCCAACGCTTTGGGAGATGACTCAAAGGAGAGTGTGCAAGCAAGATGGTCAATACCATAGTGACAGGTACAGGAGAAGCAACATGGTGGGTGGTTCATGTAAATGTGTGAGATGATTGAACACTTTTGTCTTTTGCAAAGGGATAGAGAAGTGTGAAAAACTGGGCAGGTTATTGTTCAAGACACCTAGATTGAGGAGTCAGCCTGTAGCTGTCTGTGTGTGCTTCCAAATTTCATTACAGTCAACACAGATCCAGGCTGTGATTCAGGCCCTTAAACCTAAGTGTCTAGAGCCATTTGAGGTGTTCCAGGACACCCCACAGTGCACCTACATTTTCTGTGTCGTACCTATGAAGCTCATGTGGGTGTTTGAGGTACCCTAGAGTATCTCAAAAGGCTCCAGACACCTCGTCTGGTCACCTGAACTGAGCTGCAGAAGACTGCAGGCAGTACACACGGACACTGAAATGGAGGGCTCAGTCTTGAACTGCGCCTGCCTGGGTTGTGTTGTGCTGCCCAGGGTACAGATGGAAACCATGGTACTGAGTTGTTAAGTAGCTGTCCTAATTCATAGAAATGATTGACACAAAATCTTGGGCAGAACCTGGAACCGGTGCAAAGATTTCCAAATTCCAGCCACTGTCCTATCCAGTAAGTGGACAAGGATAGCTACGAGGTGGTTAGAAATTCACAGTGTTGCTTTTCAGACACCAGGATGGCGTGCAAAAAGTGAAAGATTAGAAAGGCATGACTTGCTGGTCCTGATCCTGCAGATACAACCCTTTATGGCCACCTCATCTTCTTTCATGGATCTTTGAAGTTAATAATTTCTTAACATGTAGCAGCATGTCATGGTGCAAACCCTAATTGTCTATTGTTTTCTGTAATTTTAAATTAATTCTGACCAGAGGAGATAACTGTGCAATTGGATTGGCACACTTCTGTGCAGCTTAACAAATTCACTTATGTGTACTGCCCAAGCAACATCTTCCACAGCTTCATTTGAAGTTTTCTATTTCAGTGGTAATCAATTGCTTTAGCAGCCTGAAAAAATAACTTACTGGTGACTGGTCCTAATCACACCTATGGTTAGGTTTGCAGTAGATCATCACGTGTGGATTGAAAAAGATGGGAATAAACCTTTTTTTTTTTATCTGTTACATGACTGCAGGTTCCTTTCTAATCAGTCTTCACTGGGTTTGGTACATCAGTTATTTAGTCAAGCCCTAAACATATCATTGTCAAAAGTATTCTTGATATCCTTTTATTATAACTTACATCATTACCAGAAGACAAGAACCCAATCTGCCATATATTTCTCTGCAGCTGTGAAGGTTATAATTCCCGTATCTAGAAATGGTAGAAAAATGGGTCACAACAACCCCATGCAGCGCTACAGGCTTGGGGAAGAGTGGCTCGAAAGCTGCCCGGCAGAAAAGGACCTGGGGGTGTTGGTGGGCAGCCGGCTGAATATGAGCTGGCAGTGTGCCCAGGTGGCCAAGAAGGCCAAGAGCATCCTGGCCTGTAGGGAAGTGATCATCCCCCTATACTCGGCACTGGTGAGACCCCACCTTGAGTACTGTGTTCAGTTTTGGGCCCCTCACTACAAGAAGGACGTTGAGGTGTTGGAACATGTCCAGAGAGGGGCTTCAGGGCTGGTGGGGGTTCTGGAGGACAGGTCTTATGGGGAACGACTAGGGGAGCTGGGGTTGTTTAGCCTGGAGAGGAGGAGGCTGAGGGGAGACCTTATCACTCTCTACAACTACCTGAAAGGAGGTCATAGAGAGGTGGGGGCTGACCTCTTCTCCCTGGGGACAAGTGATAGGACGAGAGGAAATGGCCTCAAGTTGTGCCAAGTGAGGTTTAGATTGAATATTAGGAAAAATTTTTTCACTGAAAGGGATGTTAAGCATTGGAATAGGCTGCCCAGGGAGTTGGTGGATTCACCATCGCTGGAGGTGTTTAAAAAAAGGGGAGACGTGGTACTTGGGGACATGGTTTAGAAGTGGTTTTGTTGGGTTAGGTTAATGGTTGGACTTGATGATCTTAAAGGTCCCTTCCAACCTCAGCAATGCTATGATTCTATGATTCTATGAAATGTCATGTCTCCAGGTATATCTTTCCACTTGGACAGCATTTTTCCACCAGAAATATTTTGAAGCCCTTTGTTCTCTCTAGTTTTTCTGACTCAGATAATGAGATTCTCACCAACAATTCTGGGGAATATTCCTCAAAATTTTCCCTAGCCTAATGTCATCCTACGCAAACCACGACTTTCCATTGCTGCAATTTCTCAAGTGTTTGCCATCATGTTGTTTCCACTGTCCCTTAACCTTGGTTCATCTGCTCTACCCTACACAATCACAGCTCAGTTTTCAGTCAATAATAATTTTGTTTCCTTTTTGTTACTCCCCCATCTTCTACATTCCTTTTAATTACCACCCACATCTTACCATCACATCATTAGCAGCCACATCCTAGCACCACATAGACACAAACAGAAACTCATGGCTTGAGTTTCTGTGGACTATGACTGCAATGTATCACCACACCAGAGAGGAAAACAGAACAGTTTTCATGAGATTGGCTCTGGACGCACTTCTTGCAGCGAAGATACCAGCTAAGCTCCTGAAACAGTACAGCCCCATGGATTATAGCTATACTGATAACAGAGATCTCAGCCCCATCAATGCTTGTGCACTGGGTCTGGCTCCAGACTGGGGTAGGAAGTGGGTCACTCATGCCTCTTATAGAATCACAGAATAGTTTGGGTTGGAAGGGACCTTTAAAGATCACCTAATCCAACCTCCCCTGCAATGAGCAGGGAAATCCTCCACTAGATTAGGTTGCTCAGATCCCTGTCCAACCTGACCTGGAATGTTTCCAGGGATGGGGCACCTACCACCTTTCTGGGCAACCTGTTCCAGTGTTTCACCACCCTCATTGTAAAAAAAAGTCTTCCTTCTATCTAGTCTAAATCTTCCCTCTATTAATTTGAAACCATTACCCCTTGTCCTACAGCAACAGGCCCTGCTAAAAAGTTTGTCCCCATCTTTCCTGTGGGCCCCCAGTACTGAAAGGCTCCAATGCTTGCACAGGGGCAAGTCCCAGCCCATAGTGTATACACAGAGCTGTTTTAAGGTGGCCATAGCATGGTGCATTATCAGCAAGGGACTGGTGCTGAACTTCTTACAAAGCCCACGGAGAACAGGTTTTTCTCTCCATCCTGACCTCTTGTTGTGGCAACTTGTTCAGTAGGACCGGCACAACTCCATGACCTTCTTATTCTTTCAGCCCACAGAAAGACCTCAGACGACATCTTAAGGCCCATCCTGGTTGGATGTAAACTAGCAATCCACTGTAACAACCTCAACAGTTTGCTGCTAATCCTACTAGCCTGCAAATGCCCTTTTCTCTATTTTATTATTTCCTGTACTCAGCGTGGTAAAGTTCCTTCCTTTTCCCATGAGGCCATGATCTATTTCTCATTGTTTCCCAGCTGACCCATTAGCCATTTGAGAATTCAATTAGTTGAAATTATTTTTATAGTTATGTTGTAATTTTGTAATTATCATTGCAAGTGACATGCCATAAATAATGTGTTCTTTCAACTAATGAAAATGTCATTGCCAATATTCAGTAAACTTTGCCAATAGTTAGTTATGACTACAGTAGGTTTTAAGTTATACTGTCACTTCAGCCCAAAATGGCTACAGCAAGTTTTTCATACTATGATCTGTGAGACCAGTCTAACACCCACCGGAGTCAGTGGAAGTCTCTCTGTTCCGTTATGTAAGCTATGGTCCAGGCTCAGTAAAAAGTGTAATTATAACTAAATTTAACACTATGGACTGATAGCGGTGAATGGCCTTGCAAATAGAGGAACAGTCTCATTTACTGCGGAAGAGACAAAAGATGTCCCAGGTTCCTCACCTGCAAACCAGTTCGGGAACCACCTTCATGATGGCAAAGCTGTTAGAAAGGAAGGCACTTAACATTTGAGTTGTTTACTTTCCTGGTCTCCAGGGTGCAAGCATGAAGCTATTTTTCTTAATTATCAGCCCTCTAAAAAGCCATCCAAGTGCCCTTTATGAAGGGAAACCAAAACAATTCACAGGTGTTTAATGCAGCTTCACAGTAGACAGCTGGTAGATAGGTAGATGATACCTATAAAGGTTTATATCTCTCCACAGTCAATACAAATCAAAAATTAAAAAAAGAAAGCATAAGATTCCTTGAATGTTGCCTACATTATGCACATTTTTGTAGGACAATAGGCTCTTTTTATTGAAATATTTTGGAAAAATATCTTTTTTCAATTTTTTTTCCCCTCCCAAGTGATCTCTCAAACTGCAAGACTGATAGAGACTGGATTTACCACATTTTCCTACAATTCCCAGTGTAACTCTTCAAAATGAAAGGAAATAGCTTTTCATGGCTCTGCAAATGGTAAGGAGTGATAACATAGGGAAAAATGTTCTATATAGCCTGTAAACTTTAGAAACGCGCTTTGGTATGTACAAATTCTTTAGGTATGTACCAGAATTCCCTAGGTGTTGTTGAAAATTTCCCCTAAAATGAAAGCCTGGTGTGCATATATCCAGGTCTCCTTTTTCCCTCTACCATTCATCAGATACAGCTTTTCCCACGCTACATTATTAAATCAGAATTCATTTTCCTAGGAAGTATAGGAAAGCCTGTTCATTTGAGACTTCATTCTTAGTCACAGACTGCCTTTTTTTCCTGTGTTCTCTTCATTCATGTTTTGAAAACATTATTCTTTAGTGGAAAATATGTAATATCTTTCACAGAAGTTTTTTTTCCAGGTCTTCATCAGAAAGAGGTAGGCTTACAGCCTCAGACCTTAAATTTCTGAAAAGAAAATTCAGTTTAGCCAGAACTCAGAACCGACCAGAACTTTTGCTTGCACTTTTTTCATTGCTTTAGGTTTTTCAGAAATTCATGGGGCTGGAGAAGGAAGGAAGGGGACAGTGAGAGAAGCACAGTGTAATCCCCTCTGCTCACTCGATTCATGCTTACTGGTGCTACTGGGGCTGAATGCAGGGAGGAGAGTCTGAAGATCTGTGCTATTCCTCTTAAATTAAATATGAGAAATTACGTCAGAGGAACCTGGTACATTATTTCTTTTCTGCTTCCTGTTGTGCTCCTGCTCTCAGGTCTACACATGTGCTTGGGCAAGCATGGCTCACCAAGGCTGGCTTTTCCCTAATCAAATTTAACTGGAGGCTGGTTATACCATCCTGAAAAGATTTCCATATTAGAGGGAGCTCTTCACATGGTGTGCGGCGGTCAGGACAGCTGTTATATCATATTTCTTTTGGGACCTTCCTTAAGTAAGGTGTCCTGGAAAGGAGAGCAGGGGCAAGACTTCCCTGCACACACAAATCTGGCAGCCGTATTGCCCCTTGGAGCCACTTCCAGGCGTAAGGAACCTGAGGAGCTCTTAAATGTCCCCTGAGTCCTCCCTAAGCCCCCCCAGGAGTGGGCAGCGCAAAGCTGACATACAGTGCCATCTTTGCCACCCTGCCAGTTCTCCCTCTACAACCCTCACTAGCTCTGCAACATTTCCTTTTGAAAACAAACGGTTTGTTCATCTGGACTAGAAGGATACAAGTATGAGGTCAGATATCCTCTGCTGCAAAACCAAAGAAAAAGTAATATATTTTTAAAGTTATAAAAGATGTTGATTTACTATATGAAGTGTTTGAGATGTTCAGTGATTTGCGTGCAATGAGTAGCTTCAGTAAGTGAGCACATGTTCGTCATCACCCTCGTTGCCCATGATGCTCTGATGCTATCATGCCCCAGCCCCTGAAGTTCCCTCTCCTGGCACTGGAAGTATGATTAAGAACCCTAAAGCAATTGACAAGGAACTGTTCTGGTGCACTCCCGTTAGGTCAGGCAGCATACAGGAAAAAATAGCTGTTTTATTTCACTGGGATCGTCATCAAAAGATTTCCGTCTGATAATCAAGTCTCTGAGTCTCTAGTGTGACTCAGGCCCATATATTAATTGAAAATTGCAATTAACTTCTGTTCCTGCTGTCTGACTTAGATCCTACATATTTTGCCTCTTTGTATTTTGATGTTTCTGGGGGAAAAAAAACTTCAAAATGTGTTAATTGTGATTGTCTTTTCAACTCTTCCCTAGTATTTCTCAATGAATCAACTGCATAAACATGTACAGTAATTTTGGCAGCATGAAATATTAAGGCCTGACTTTTGGCTTTGACAAACATTTCTGTATTATTCAATTTGTTTTGTTAGGATCTATTTTAGTTTACTAGCTCAATTCCCAAATGGCTTTTGTGCAGCTCAGTTTTATAGTCTCAGTAGTGTCTTTCATAAGTAAGCTGTTGAACTAATAAAAATGACCCAAATTAATAATACATTCCTCTATTTCAAAATGTCAACAATATGGAGTAGAAGCAGCTGCCAATAAATCTTTCCTAAACCTAAGTTAAAAAAAAAAAAAAGCAGCATATCATAACAGTAGCCCAACATTTTACTGCAAATATATTCACGTTGGAAGCAGCCAGAGACCTGCATGGGATAAGAACGAGGTTTGGTGAGTTCCAGGACTGTTTGCTTTGCTGACATTTAATGTCCTATTTGGGCTTCTCTGTGCCCAAAGATTTCCACTTTTTTTTTTTTTTTTTTTTGAGAAAGTCACATAAAGTTCCCATTTATTTCCTTGCAAAATTCAGATGATCCACTTCGATGCTTTAGACAGAACTTGGGTCCAACTTCCAGTGTAATCTGGAAAATGAAATGGCCACCTAGCCTGGGCTTCAGTATGTGCATCGCAGCGTGTACGAGTTAACGAGCCAGAAGTCATCTCTGGCCAGAAATTTGTTGTGCTCTGGGAATAATGCAAGGAGTTGCTTTAGCTTTGCTTAATCCCCAGAGACTGCATGCTGACAGCCTAAACTCCAGCCCAAAAAGAGAGGGCTGTTACGGGTGTTTTCATTCCTGGAAGGTGGACCTGGAGACCAGATTTCAGCTCCCCTGATCTCCACACCATCAACCTAGTGCTCTGAAGCACTATTGTGTGGTGTCCCCTCCATCTCGTTAGGTTCTCCTGCTGTGATCTGTGCATAGGCACTTTGCTTTAGAAGCAAAGAAGGTGTCTGCTGCCATACATGCCTCATGGGCAGGGTGCTCAGCTGGAAGTGCGGAGGAGTATGTGGATCTCTTCCAGTTCAGGAAGAGGTAGAAACTGAACTCAGGTCTTCAACTTCCTGATGCCTGTATGGGAAAGCAGATGTTATTGCTGGGCGGGCTTTACAATGAATGAGTTCTGCTCAGCTGCTGTCCTCACCTCTGAGACGGTCCCAGGGACTGCACTAACCTTGTACACAACCCTAAGGAGATACCAAAGGTTGAGCAAGAGATCAGTCACCTCTGTCTACTCAGAAGTTACTTCTCCATTTCCCTGTGGCGAGGTGCCACGGTCTGGCCATCTCCATGCAACTAAACATGCTTAGCCTTCAAAGTAGGATAGCTGCATCCAAACTAGTTTTTGGGAATGGTCCCAAATGCCTGGGAAGGCTCCAGCAGTTTAACCACAAAGGCAGTCATGGTCCAGCATCTGCATCCAGGTCGTGGTACTGTTTTTTACCAGCATGGCCACAGCCTGAGGGACTGAAACTTTCTGAATATACAACTAAGCAGATTAAAAAAAAAAAAAAAGACTGACTAGCTGACAGACAAGCCTGGTTTCACTAGCTCTGCAACTGCAGAAAGAAAAAGGGAGTGAGGGATGTGAGCTAGCAAGATATTATCTTTAATAAGCAATATGTCACTTGTCATCACTGAGACCAAAGCTTCACTGCTTGAGGGTGCTCAGAGGATACAGCTTTTCTGTGTGGTTTGGCAGCTTCATGCTACTGGTACCAAATCACCCAGGAGTGTTGGCACAGAGGACTTGAGAAGGGAAAACATTTACCCCCTGAAATTTGACTACTCAGAATGAAATGAGACTAAAGAAGATGAAAGCAGAGGCTCAAGATCAAGCCCAAGATCAACTTTTAGCAGTAAACCAATAAAAATTGAGAAAAGCTTTGTCTTTGATGCAGCCTAGGGAAATATCTTAATTGTAGAATACAATAGAATAGACTATTTCAGTTGGAAGGGACCTACAAGTATCACCTAGGCCAACTGCCAAATTAATTCTTAACATTAAAAATATTATTCCTTTAGGTGAGCTACTGCAGTGCCGGGGAACCTTATCTTCCAGCCACCAAGATGAACATTACTTCACAAAAGTGATGCTCTGGTGAAAGAGAATGTGCCAGAGTAGTGATGGACACTAGGGGGGTTCAAGGCCTCTGCCTGAGAGTCCTTTCAGGAGTGGACTCACATATTAAAAAGTTGTACAATTAAACTTGAACAGATCATTGATTTGATAATGACGAAGTGCCAAGCCTGTATTAAATGCCCCAACTCCCAGCATTTAGCAAGAAATCAAAAGGAAACTATGAGGACTATGTGGACAGATGGTAAAATTACTGATAATACAATTGGCACAATGAACTTTTAATAATACATGTTGAAATAATTCCTAATAATACCAATAATACATCAAATGGAATGGGCTGTACTATTCCAACATATTGCATTTCTGGTCTTTAGGAACCACTGTGAACTGCTTGCCAACAACAACCACGGGCAGGCACTTCTAATCCACTGCAGACAATCTCTTGACTACTTCTGAGAGGTAGGAAAGTTAGGGTGCCTTCTGCAAGGTCATAACAGAGATGTTGTCAGTGCCAGTGAAGTCAGTATTTGGATGAAATGCCTTTTGCGAGCCCTGTCCTGCTTGTCCTGAAGTAACCAGGAGTTACACTTAGTGTTTCCAAAGTGTTGATGCTTTGTGGGGTGAGGGGAGAAATCACCTATGGGCAACAGTTTTGAGCCATCTATAGTCCAAGTATCGGATAAAAATCTACTTACCAAACAGGGGATTTAATCTGGTGGGTTTTGACTAGCCTGTTGTGCCCTGCCACTTGTATGCACACACTGCAGTGAAAGAAGCAAGTAGGAACTTTTGGGCTGCTTGTCCCACTTCTGCTCACAGTGAAAGAGCAGAACTAGACCTAATGGTCAATTCTTCTTTTACTGTATGGATCAACACAGCTTTATCTTCATGTCATATACAAAAATACCAAACTCGTCACTTAAACTAGGAAAACACTTGCGTTTGGGTGGCCTTCCAGATGAGAGTTTTTTACTTTCTGTGTTTTGTAAATGTAAAAAATATAAAATTCAGAAATGGTCAAGTGGAAGTAATCAGTTTTACATCTCAATACATTTTCTGTAACTCTAATGAAAAAGCTGCATTATTGATCTGACGTTTAATGAAGTGAATATTTCTCATGCTTCCTTTCTTGTTATGAATAATTTTTCAGTTGAAATCCCCAATATAAAGAGTATGGATTTAGATTGTTGAACAGCAGCAGCTCCTCTCTTCAGTACCACTCATTCCTTCGCAACAGGCAGCTCCAGAGTAGCGCAGCAGCAGCGAGGACTGTACCCTTCCCGGGCTGGTGCGAAGGCAGGCAGAGTCAGGCCCCCTCTCCCTAGTCTTAACAAGATTAGCAATAGATCTAACCAAATGATTAATATTCCAATGCAGTGAGAATCACTGCAGGTTACAAGAAGATTCTTCTGTACGCAGTTTGCGTCTTGCCAGAGTCCCACAGGCAAGATTTTCAACTTTATATTGAAATACAGAAATCAAATTTTAGTTTCAGGAGATAAGAAGAAATTTCAAAGTTATCAGATAATTGATTTTGCATAACTAGTTGCATGCTCAGAAAGGTGAAAGCAGATATTCGCTACTGGGGAGAACAAAAGTGGAGTTTCTCCCACTTCATGTTTGCAGTCTCCAGAGTGTGCAATACCAGGAACAGCAGAAAAACGGGGTGAGCAGGGGAGAGAAGATGAGCAAGCTGTCATCATGTTGAAGGAGAGGTTAGCGATCACTTCATTCACAGAGTTCTCTTTTGCTTTTAAACTCTTAAAAGAAAATGGTACAGACCAATGGGTTTCCTCATTAGCAAACTTCAGCAGCAGGTTGTGAATATCAAAAGCAGCTTTGACTTGCATACAGCAGAGCTGTAGGGATGACAACTGAGCTAACATCGCTTGCACTGCAGCATCAATCTGGACTGAAGGTTTCTATGTCAGCAAATGAGGGCTGCATGTGTAACTGGTTCTTGCAAACCCATCTCTTCTGGGGACTGCAAGTTTCCTTTCTCTCCTGCCCAAATCTTTGCAAATTCACCCTGCTAACCTTCATCGTTTGGCCTCGGTTTTTGAGGATGCTTCCCGTTCCACTCATGTTTTCTGGTGGGAGGAGGGCAAATGAACAGATCTTTTTGAAGCAGAGCCACTTGTTCCAATTTCTCATTTTTAAATTTGGAAAAGCTTTATACCATTCTTAAGAATAATCTTGTGAATTATTTTATGGAACACAAATAAATTGTCTCAAGTAAGCATATTTTTTTCTGCATGTGTTCTGCATTTCACAGCACAAAACCAGTTTTATTTTGTGGCAGTATAAAGATATAACTCACAAACCCCCAAATTCCCAAATAATAAGACTATTAGTTTCCAACTCCAAGGTTTTTAGCAGATGAGAAAATGGCATAATTGTATTGAAATCCAACAGCAGAGACATTTTACTTGCACCTCAAAATGTCTGCACATGTAATACCCATGCAAGCGAAAAGGCAGTTCTCTTTCCACTCGCATCCTCAAAGCTCCCTTCTGCACACAGGAGCTGAGTTTACGGCAGTGAACAGAGCTGCTTGACATCAGGTTTCAGCTAAGTAAAGACCTGTAGTTCTTTACCAATGAATCTCTCTGGGCCTTAGTTTCTAATTATTTTCTGTTCTGTGAATTTAAATTGTAAGCTTCTTGGTACAAGAAGAATCTCTGACTTATCAAATAATTAAAGTTGTATAACCTAAGAAAGGTGAAAGCAAAACTTTGCCCAGGGTATGAATGAAAATGAATTTTCTAACATTTTGCATTCTGTTTCCTGACAATCTGTCCTTGTCAATTTAAAACTGCAATCATTTTGGTCAAGGCAGTTCTCTAGCTACAGTTTACAGAGAAAGGCAATAGCCAGGCTGGGTAGACCCTGCGGCTCCTGCATCGGGATGGCTGGGAGCTACTGCCTTTCCTCCCACTTCTGCATGGGAGGCAGCACGAATCCCAGAGCTGATCACTTATTTGTGTTTCGCATCCAGGGGTTGTGACAGGCATCAGCTGTGTCTCTCAGAGGAATGGAGATACATGGAAACAGCCCCCGGTTCAAATGGAGATCTCCGTGCCACCACACCGGTCTTTCAGAAGGTATCACAAGTATCTGTGTCAGCTTTCCATCCCCTGGAGACCCGACTGCGAGTCTCTGCAGCCTCCAACCGCCGCCACAGCTGATACAGTTAGGTAAAAACTCAAAGCCCCATTTATCCTGCCCATGCAAGTGCACTTAACAAAATAGCAGCAGAAACTTAGCTTGACTTTTAGGTGATTGATTTTTTTTCAAGACTAGCATTTTGAGTGTATTTGATTATAAAAATCAGATAATGAAGAGAAATGCTTTTCTTCTGTCACAAGCCTGCTTTGAAGAGTGATGATTTTTCATTTCCTAACTTTATTTATTCAGCTAATCTACTTGACCTCATGCAGACCTTCTGTTTTCATGTCTGAATGGTAAGGAGGAGGGGTTCTGAGTGTGAGCGAGAAAGCCAGAGGGACGATAAAGAAAACTGAAGCGCAAAACACATTGTTTCACGAGCAAGAAGTAAAACCTGTATTTATTACAATCATTGTTACAAAGGTCTTTGTCTTCTCTGGGTTTGTATTGTGGGAACCCAAAAATGAAATTATTAGCCTAACATACAAAAGTAAATTATTCTGGATTATATGAATTTCTTATGCGAATAAGGTTTTGTGTCTCCCCTATGATCAGCAAGCAGGAACACATAATGTTCAGGTTACAGGCTTAGAGAAAGATGCTCAGAAGACTTTGTTCACTTCATACAGCCTGAGTGTCCATCACTCCATGCCAGTCTCAGATAAGATCCTGTAGTCTGACATACATTTTTACTTGAGCAACAGCATCCTCCCTTACACAGGGGACCCAGCACAGACCTAAGGAGCAAGTTGGGTCTTCACCCCTCTCTCATGCTCACTGTTGAAGAGCAGCACGAAGGGCACTGGCCTTGCAAGGTCTTGGCCAACCCCAGGTGGTCCTTTCTTCCTTAGCAGCTTTTATGTTTTCTTATTCTCCCTTTCTCTGCCCAATTTTGTGCCAATATTTTTTCTCCTCGTCAGAAGTGAGAGAAAATTGCATCTCCAGAGGGGATGTGGGTATCCAGCAGCAGATGGTGGCACCTGGAGGACAAACAGCAAGTTGATTTGGGGCTTGAAGGGATCGCAGTTCAGAGGTTGATCTCTCTGGCTGAAATAGCAGCTACCTTTTTTTCTCTCCTATTGACAGAGCATCCTCAGCTGTCCCTCTGGATTAATCTTCATCCTGACTGCCTGTGGTGTGGAAAAGAGCTGTCCTTCCTTGTCTCCTAAAAAACCCCAGGAGGATTATCATTTAACTGAGTTGTTTTCTCTGAGAGGAACTGTAACAGAATCTGAGAGATGTAACCCTGAATGAGTGCCGGTGGCATTACTTGCTTGAAGAAGGGTGTCTCTCTTGTCGGCTTTCAAATGAGTAATTGGCAAGAGGAAATATTAACACTCAGGTGGAGGACTGGGCAAATACATAATTTTGGGGATTTACACCAAGATACAAGGACGTTCCCTCCACTCACATGGCAAATGGACAACCTGGAGATCGCACAGCTCAGTGCAGCAGGTACAGCTTCATCTCTTAGTGCTCATGCTTTATATAGAATCATAGAATCGTCTAGGTTGGAAGGGACCTTTAAGATCATTGAGTCCAACCATAAACCTAACACTGCCAAGTCCACCACTAAACCACGTCCCTCAGCACCATGTCTACCTGACTTCTAAATACCTCCAGGGATGGTGATTCAGACACTTCCCTGGGCAGCCTGTTCCAATGCTTAACAAGACTTTCAGTGGAAAAAAATTTCCTAATATCTAATCTAAAGTTCCCCTGGTGCAACTTGAGGCCATTTCCTCTTGTCCTATCACTTCTTACTTGGGACAAGAGACCAACCACCACCTCGCTACAGCCTCCTTTCAGATTGTTGTAGAGAGTGATATTCCTCCTTTTTGGGGATTAAACATGTAGCAGTAGGCAGCTTTATTCAGCTTTAAACCCACACGGCTGTGCTCTTCGTTAGCTGAGAGGTAACTAACAGCTATAACTCACACACTTGAGAATCACAACTTGTTTGATTAACTTGTGACCTACTTGAAATACCTTTAAATGGAAGCTATTTTCCAACACACTGGTCATTATTTTGTTAGAAGATATATATAGCATAACAGACATTTTTCAGAGTGCCAGTAAGCCCTAAGTCTGAGATTTTGACTTCAGAAGGAAAGGCTGTAAACTGTTGAGAGAAACACAGAGCAGTAGTCTGCAGGAAACTTTGTCCAGAAATAGCTTTATGTGCTTTGGCCAGATAAGACCCATTTGAATATGCACCTTTAGGTACCCTATATTAAGTAAGTGCTTGCTGCTTCTTCTGAGTGATTTGTGACAGTTCGTGCCATCTACTGTGAAACATGACTCCTGACAGAAATAACGGATAATAGTTTCTAAAACACAGTGGAAAAAGTGGAGTCTTTCCATTGCCTTTAATGGGCTTTGGATCTGTCCCAAACAAGCTGCAGTGATGTGCTGCTCACTATAATTCACTGGTCCTTACCCCTGCCTTGTGGCAAGAGAACATCATCTAGCAAAGTGTGTGCTGCCTGCAGCAGCTCTGCACTGCTTCACCCTTTGGGCTGCAGGCAATGCCAGCAGCAATGGCCAGGCATAGCGCCCTGTTTGTGACCAAGGATGGTCTGAGAGGGAACGAGAAAAACCCTATGCTCCAGCGGTTGTCACAGATGCAGCCCTTCTTTGCTGTGCTCCGCCAGGATGTCCCAAAGTCACAGCCAATAAGTTGTTCCAGCACTTTGGATGCACAGCTTTCCTGCAAAGCAGGGAAGACTTTGCAGAAACCGAGAGTTCCTGGGCAAGATGCTGCTCCTTTGGTGCTGTTCCTTGGGCAGGGGTCACCAAGGTGCTACTTCCCTGAACCTATCATCTCTCCAGAGCCCATGGAAGGGAGCAGAAGTTGCCAGCCGACACTTTGTCTCCTTGCCCACAGGCAGTTCCTGCTCAGCCAGGGACACAGCCCATGGGTATGCATTTCCAAAGCTTCAGGTTTATCTCCACATTTCATTCTTTCCCGCAGCAGCGCCAGCGCACAGGGCTCTTGTCCCATCTGTTCCTGTTGTCAGGTGATGCACCAGTTGTGCCAGCCCAGTTGTGCAGCAGATCCCCACAGACATGCAAACACACCTCCTGCCCACCTTGCTCCCTGCTTACTGCCCCTGTTTGCATTGTGGCCTCCAGGGAGCCAGAGAGGGAAAAATCCTGTTGTCAGAGCCATAACCTCAGGCAAAAACTTGCTCTAAGACAGCATGGACTGTCCCCACCTCTAAAGCAGCTGGTGACCTCCCATCTCCCCATGCCCTTTCTGCCCAGTTCTGCCCAACGCCTAGACCTGGCAGAGGTTTGGCCGTCTGCGTGCCAACTCAAAGCAAGGTGCTGAAGCATGATATAGTGCCAGGGCGACAGGGCTACCTACCACCCCAGCTCACTACACAGCCACACAGACCCTTGGAGGTGGCGTGTGGGGAGGACTGTCCCACTCCTTCCGGGGTCCTTGAGTGATAACCTGGCAAGAGATGCAGTCAGGTGAAGTTACAGCTGGGTGGTATTTATGTTCCTGTTCTCCCTAAGCTTAGCAGGGTGGTGGTTTTGAATTCAATTCCATTATTGGTGTGAATAGGACTTGCAGGTTGCTTTCTCCACACTGGATTGCTCCAAGTTATACATATGCAAAATTGGCTTCAGCTTAGGCTTTGATGCACAGACACTTGTGTGCACATAGTAACACACCTCAGAAATGAAAAAACTGAATAATTACTAGAAATAGAGTTCCTTGCAGCAAGAAAAAGGTCATTTTTCAAAAGAAATGCCCTTTTATTCCTGAAATGAAGCAGCTGAAATAATGCTCACGGCGAGGTTTAGCTGCAGAGGTCTTGGCAGTTTCATTAATAAGAATTACTTCCAGCCACTCTGTATCTGAAGCACTGTGACACCAGGCAGACTCACATCTCTTATCTGGTATAAAGAAACACAACCATCAGCTCTCCTGCCTCATGTGTGACTGTTAAGATGCCGTATGAAGGAGACCAGACATCACATCCCATTCTGGGGCAACTGGCCTTTTGTGAGAAGTTCATTTTATTCATGAGCAAAAGCTGATTTGCTAAATCCAGCCTATAAAACCAGAAGTTATGGTAGGTGTAAGATTATAATCAGAGAAATAAAATATTAACCTTTCCACATCGTAAAAACCCATGCATTCTTTTTCATAAGCAGATAAAAGGATTTCTTTAATCAGTGGTTGCTCCCTGACTGTAGGCTAGCGTCTAAAATCTTGGCACTGATCTTCAGCACATTTGCTGAGACAAAATATCATTATTAACAGTTAGAGAAGAGTTATTCTGAAATATTTTGCTTCACTTGAGCAATTATCTGGGTAATCACTGACAGAAGCGTACGGGCAATGATGCCAAAGCACAGAGCTGAGTTCTTTCTTCCTGTTTTCTAGTCTTAGCCTCAAATTAAAAAACACTATGAGCCAGCAGAGTTAACCTATATGTACAACAAAATCATGCAGCGTTATCATATCCAAGCTCATGCAGAGACTTACTCTTTCCATATTTACCAACTCTGAATTTGTTCAACCAAATTTAAGCACACACGTACATGTTCACAGACCTCCCCCTATTCTGCCAACCTCACGTCGTATGAACCTTGTCTTGGTAGGATTCTCCACCTCTGAACACATGGTACAGCGCAGCCCACTGCTGGGGACACTGCCGACCTCAGAAGTGCAATCACTGAGATCTCCATCTGATGACACAGATGGCTCACTGCAAACCCAGGTCTATAAAAAGATCCTGTAATCACGTCCAGCCTAAAGCAGATTTTGGAGTCTAAGAGGTCCTACATGATTGAAGGGCTATGAAGTAATGGTAGACAAATAAGTAGTGGTATTGCAAAGTCCTGATGAGTCACCCAAATTACAAGCGGATCTGGAGTGTATTGCCTCACCAGTTTAGCCAGGAGGACGGTATTTTGTTTTATTTTGCAGGCCTGCAGTTTACAACCCTTTTACACTCTCCTACTAAGTGGTTTGCCTGCTGTTCCAAGGGAACTAATTATTCTGCTGGAAGTCTCATTTTTTCTTTGAGGCTTATCTTCGTATTGTCATTGCTATATAAATAGAATCTTAGCTAAAGAGAAGCATTTAAAAATGTTTATCAGGGACTTGCTTTCATACCAAAATAGATTTGTGTGTGTGCATACAAATCTCAATAAATTGAATCAATAGAGAAAAAAAAAACCAAAAAAACAGAAAAACCTAAGCACGAAAGTGCACTCTCTTACCAACACTTTCCTTTTATTAAGAAAAAAGGCAGTAGGTGAAATTGTTGAGGTATTTCTCTAAGAACAAAGTCTGCCATTCCTGACATGAAGCCAAAATAATTCTTTTTAAGATGTTCTGAAAGGTGGGAAAGTCAGGTGTGAGATAGGGTGCCATTTTAAAATGTCAGGATTTATATTCAGGAGGGTGTTATAGAAGATGAAGATAGAACAAGCAGTACCACTGCAGCTCTTGCTGAGTGTCTGAAACCTTCAAGATTTAGGTGGCCACACCGTGTCACTAGTCACAAGGTGACCAGAAAGATGATCTACAGGAGAACATAATGTAAAACTCAGTGTTTTGGGAAGATAGCAAATACTTGTTTTCCTTCTTGAATAGAGATTGGTTGTTCCCTTAGGCAGTCTTCATTAGAGATTAGACAGCAGAGTTTCTGCAGCTAATCGGTTTTAGGAGATCTGTCAGACCAGAGAAATTTCTTAAAAGAAATAATTGAGCACCTCTAGCTCAGTTATCCACTTTCTTCAGTTCAGGCAAACTTTTGCTCCCTCAGTGGGAAATGGCTACCACAGGATCTGACTTCTGCTCCCTGAAATCTACACTCCCGTAAAGCTCATTAGTTCATTTTCCAGCACTGACTGATTCTTTCTGATGTGCATTCCAGAAGAAACAGTTAAACTATAAGGCCAAACAAATGCCTAGCAGTAAAATTAATCGTGCATCTACTAGATAATAAAGAGGAATTAATGTCAAATGAATGTCGATAATTAGAGCTTAAAAGGATTATTCAGTATCATTTCATTAGTGATTGAAGTTCTGTGAGATACCAGAGATATACTGTGAAGAGTTTTTGTTTCTCTGGGATATTTGATTTCCACTGCATCATTTGGTATGAATATAGGTTTTACATTAAATGCAAAACTGTTTTGTTTATGTTGACTGCCTTACAAAAGCCCTATTGATCACACAACTTTTGCTAAAACAGTCATGATTTCAGAAGAATGAAGATTGTTTTAGAGTTACGAAAGAGACCAGTATTCTGGAATTTTACAGTAGCTTGAAGACTACTTGTATCAAAAGGCATAACGAAAGTGATGTTAAATTAATGTATAAAAAAATGGAGAAGTCAGAATGTTCCATGCCCATATATAAAAGAAGGGATTTCTCAATTAAAGGTGAATTGCCTAATTGGGCCAGAGCCACAGAACTTGTTAGTCCTTCATCCTCTAACAGCTGCCGTTCAGAGTACTATGCAGGCCTCACGTCTTTAATTTGTGTAATGACTTGCCTTTCTACTAGGAATTAAAGAGATATTACAATTAAACAAGGCAGTTCTGATTAATAATACAGAAGTCAGACATACATTTTTAACTCTACGTATACAGAAACCCAGACAGAAACTCAGCATTTGTGTTCTACAAAAATTTTAGCTTGGACAACGTCTTATAGGAGGGAGCACAACACTGATTATGTATTCTGTGAAAAAGAAAAAATCCTTTTTAAGCATGGATATAAGAGAAAAACAAAAAGCTTTTTCTGCCCTTGATTGAGCCTGAAGCTATACATGTATATGTATTTTTTTCCAGGTTTTATTTTTAAGAAATAGGTAGCATATATCAAGAGCTATATCTTAGTTTAGGTTCTGGTCATAACAGTATGGGGATTGAATCAACTGGAGAATTTTAGAATTGCTTAACTTTATTGCTGTCTTAAAGGTATAGCCTTACTTTCCTGTTAGATAAGAGGAAATTAATGTATTCCCTAAGGCAGACTCTAAAATGGGTCAAATGAAGCACACTCTAAAATTGCCTGTTGCTCTTCATTGGCTAGGGAACATTGGGTACAGGAATCAGTTTGACACAAGAACTTAAATTTAGGTACTTTTGGGTACACTAGGTTTCTAAGCTCCCATTACGGTCACTGGAGCCTGAAGAGCAATTCAGCTCACCATAAAGTAGGTACCTAGTGGCTGGTCAGCTGAATCGTTCATTGATTGCTTTTACTAGATCTTCATTAATGGTAATGGGAGCTTAGACATTTTATATGTAGTTGCTTGTATTTAGGGGACTTAATCTAGACTTGATCTCCCATCAGGAGTGTTAGGGGTCTACTTGAAAAACCTCTACGTACTAATCCAGGGCACACGAGCCCTACCCATTGTCTCAGACAACTTACAGTTCATTTTAAAAGTATCCTTGGATACTTGGAACTTAGACCCAAAAATGACATGCAGAACCAGGCTCTCCCCTGATCTTGAACCTTCAAAGGAATTAGACATAAGAAAGGCATATTCTTCTTGAATCACAGAATCATAGAATACCAGGTTGGAAGGGACCTCAAGGATCACCTGGTCCAACCTTTCTTGACAAAAGCATAGTCCGGACAAGATGGCCCAGTACCCTGTCCAGCTGAACCTTAAAAGTGTCCAATGTTGGGGAATCCACCACTTCCCCGGGGAGATTATTCCAATGGCTGATTGTTCTTATCGTGAAAAATTTTCCTCTTGTGTCCAATCAGAATCTAACCAGGAGTAACTTGTACCCATTACCCCTCATCTTTTCCATGTAACTCCTTGTAAAAGGGGAGTCTCCATCTTCTTTGTAGCTACCCTTTAAATATTGGAACATAGTGATAAGGTCTCCCCTAAGCCTTTATTTCTCAAGGCTGAATAAACCCAATTGTCTTAGCCTTTCCTCATATGGCAGGCATCCCCGTACTTTTATCATCTCGGCGGCCCTTCTCTGGACCCTCTCCAGCCTGTCCACATCTTTTTTGTACAGCGGGGACCAAAACTGAATGCAGGATTCCAGGTGTGGCCTGACAGGCTCTGAGTAGAGTGGGATAACAACTTCTTTTATCTCTGCAGAAAATGATGACCAAGACTTTTGCTAGAGGAGCATGGCTACTGACACAGTTGATGGGTGGTTTTCATACAGCCAGTTGGGCACTGGCCTAACGACAGTGCTGTCAAGGAGCCAAGCACTTGACCTGGAGTTTAAATTCCATCAAACATCTGACAATGAGATGTTGCTGTGTGTAAGTCACCCTTGGATATCGAACTTATCACAAGGTAAGTACTTACGCAGCATTTAAACAATAGGCAGTCTCAAGTAGGACCTATGACAGGGTGCTGAGAAAATTACCTTGTCTTAAATCCTGCCTCATTCCTGCCATGAGGCATGTAAAGTCCATTGCTTCAAAGACAACACAAGAAGAAATTATGCAAACCTTTTCTACAAACTGCAAAGTTGTTGGCAGACACCTCCTTTAAGCAGTAACTCAGAGGATAGTTCACTCTTCCAAGGATGGCAGGAATAATGATCTGATGTACTTTTTCCTCATCTCCCAGAAAGATCCCTCTATAGTGGATTGTGGTGGGTTGACCTTGGCTGGACACCAGGTGCCCACCAAGCTGCTCTATTACTCCCCTCCTCATCAGGACGGGGAGGAGGGAGGGGAAAATAAGATGGAAAAAAACTCGTGGGTCAAAATAAAGGCAGTTTAATAAAGCAAAAGCAAAGGCTATGTGCAGAAGCAAAGGAAAACAAAAGTTTTATTTTCTACTTCCCATCAGCAGGCAATGTCCAGTCATTTCCCAGGAAGTAGGCCTTCAATACATGTAGTAGTTGCTCCAGAAGACAAACGTCATAATGAATGACATAATGAATGTAATGAATGACACTCCCTTTTCCTCCTCCTTTACCTTAGCTTTTGTTGCTGAGTGTGACGTCATACGGTATGGAATATCCGTTTGGTCAGTTTGGGTCATCTGTCCTGGCACTGTCCCCTCCCAAGATCTTGCCCACACCCAGCCTACTGGTGAGGGGGGAATGGTGGAGAGATGGGAATGGTGCTGTGCCAGCGCTGCTCAGCAGTAACCAAAACACTGGTGTGTTATCAACACCTTTCTAGCTCCCAATGCAAAGCACAGCGCTGTGAGGGCTGCTGCGGGGAAAAGCACTCCACCTCAGCCAGACCCATTACGTGGATTGGTAAGTCAGTAACTTCATTTTCAGTCATTCCATGCAATATTCACAGAGAAAGCATGTACTCGTGCCTCAAGACTGCTTCAGGAGTTGGGTTGTGTTGGAATCTGAATTAGACCTTTACACTCCTAAGAAGTTAATTTAATTTAATTACAGAAGTGCTGAGTGCCTAGAGCTTAGCCAAGTCTAGAAAGAAGTGGCAGCCCTGTCAGGGTTATCCAAATTTTGGAGGTGACAAAAGGACAGTGAGGTGCTCAGAGCCAAATTTTATTTGCCTTTTATTTGTATACACTATTAAGGGAGGATTCCAGTGCTTCTGAGCTGGGGGTAAGGGCATAAGTCCTTTCCAGCCTCTGGTCTTTCCCAGACTATATGTAGCACCAGTAGAAGCTCTCACCTGGGTAGAAGGTCCACACAGCTGTCCATAGCACTGCAGGAGATACAACAATACAAATGAGTAGAGCACCGGTTGAAAACAAGGAAGACAAGTCCTCCACAGTGACCTTATGAACTATTTAATTAGTGTCTCTCAGTTTGCAGGCTATGGGCAAGCCTGTGTATTGGCTGTGGATTTTAAGCTGTAGGGTTTAAGCAGCAAGCTTTCACTAGGTACCAGGCCATCAGCCATGAAACAAAGACTGCACAAAATTAACCTATTCAACTTTAGTCTCATCGGTCACTTGGTGTGCTCCTCCAGGCCTGCGACTTTAGTTCAAGCTGTGTCCTTTGCACTGGAGCTGGCAGTAAGGCTGGATATTACACTGACCTTTAAAACCTATTGAAACTTCTCTGGCCTTTAGGGAGCAGGGTGAGCCCTCCTGCACCCCAGGAATGTCCCACCCCCTGGTTCTCCACTTCAGTCCATCTCTAATCTTTGGGCAATTACCTCAAGGGGAACAGCTTTCCAAATTAACTTTTAAAAACAGAAAAGCTTTCGGTTTTTATTGTGTTAGAGAGATTAGCCAAATGGCTTAGTGGAGCCAAATGCTTTAGAGCGTCACATTATGAACTAATTTCATTACTACTTGGCAAGAAGCAGTAATTGGAAGTCTCCTTGCACCAGGGTTTACAGAAAGGGCCGAAGGCCAGCACTGTAATTTCAGCAAATACAGTCACATTTTACCATATCACTGTACTAAACAGCAACCCACAAAGAAAAACCAACAGGAACGCAAATTATCCATGAGACGGGGACTTTATCCCTGTTCATAAAGGAAAGCGTTATGATACCTTCACATTTACCTCAACAGATGGAAAACTCAAATT
The DNA here is from genome assembly GCF_000708025.1 of Charadrius vociferus. Taxonomy (NCBI): domain Eukaryota; kingdom Metazoa; phylum Chordata; class Aves; order Charadriiformes; family Charadriidae; genus Charadrius; species Charadrius vociferus. Next base: position 1,433,495 of record NW_009649458.1, on the reverse strand, counting down.
GTCTTTACCTTGCGAGTCCATGGGTATGGAGCTTTATATGGAGCACATGGGAATTTTGAGGGCATGCTTGTATAAATGTGGTAGGATAGAGTTGAAATTTTTTAAAAAAAAAAAAAAGATCTAGACTAACATACACGAGAAAGCCTTTTTCTCAAAAAAAAAAAAAAGTAATTTGAAAGGCTAGGTTTCTAAAGAAAAAAGTTTGCCCATTTTTTTCTAGCAGTTCTGAATATCTTGTCTTCTACAAGGCATGGGTGCTGAGCAAGTCTGCTTCAGTTCATGTGAAATCTACTGCCTGCTGGAAACGATGAAAATTTAAAAAAAAAAACAACACATCCTTCGCCTTCTCCACATGCTACTGGCTTGCTCACTGAAGTTCTGTTGTCAGACATGCAGTCCCAAATTGGCTGTTGTACTGGTCTGGCTGGGTTGGAGTTAACTTGCTTCATAGCAGCCCATATGGTGCTGTGCTTTGGATCTGTGACCAAAACCGTGTTGACAACATACCAGTGTTCTGGCTATTGCTGAAAAGTTCTTGCACAGCATCAAGACCTGTTTCTCACTTTGTCCCACCGCAGTGAATAGGTGAGGAGTGGGCAAGAAGGTGAGGAAACACAACCAGGACAGCTGACTCCAGTTGGCCAAAGGGATGCTCCATGCCATATGGCACTGTGCTCAGCAACAAAAAGATGGGGAGTTTTGTCTTCCAGGGTAGCCATTGCTTGGTACATCAATCTACCTGTAGGAGGTGATGCATAATTGCTTTTGCACCATTTGTTTTCTTTTTCCTCTCTCCTTTATTAAACTTTCATAATCTTCACCCACACAGTTTCTCGCTTTTGCTCTTCCCATTCTCTCCCCATCCTACCTGAAAGAGGAGCAAGCAAGCGGCTGTGTGGGTGCTTAGCTGCTGGTTGGGGTCAACCCATCACACCACTTTTCTCTCAAGACATCTAAATACATCAAGAGACCCAGAAAGTCTCACCAACATGACCAAATGGGAGTTGGTTATCATTTAATCCTTCATTATTCATCATCTTTCACATCCCAAAGTGTGCACCTCCCACCTTTCAACATGCTGCTCCTTATTAGCTGTCCTTAGCTTTTTTTAAAGAGTCCTTTCCCTCGGGGCTATGAGATCACAGGTAACAGGCAGCAGACTACACGAGAGGGTTAAGTCCAGATCTCAGTGAAGATGAAAGTGGGTAGTTTGGTAAAGGGAATGAACAGGTTTAACTTCCAAGAACTTACTCAAAATAAGCCTTGTTTAAGCACCCAAATGGTGAATAAACTCCCATTAGGTTATTACCAAAACTTAAATATTTTCAAAAGGTTTTCTGATTGCTACAGGACAGTTTGATGATAACGTTTCACTGGCAAGTCATGCAAAGTCATCACCTTGTTCCCACTTAAGAAATCTAGTTGCTAACAGGAACTTGACTCATTCCCACCAGACACCTGACCTTAACAAAATAAATAAGTATATGTTCCCACACTGCAGATTTCTGGAAGGTATACCTATGCATCGGTAACTTCTAGTTCACAGAACCATGGTTTTTCTCATAACCAGAATAGCCTAACAGTCTGATTGGGATTCTGCAAGATGAATAAATTCATAGAAGTGCTAGTTTGCCACAGGAGACATATAACAGCGTGAAACTTGGCCGTATTCAGGCTACTAATCTTGTCTAAATGTTGCAAGACTGTCCAAAATCAGCTGCTAAAAAGCAAAAGTTCCTATCTGAAAAGTTTTTCACAAATATTGACAAAAATATCTTGTTTCTACAATTCAAATTGAAGTAATTATGACAGCAAATTATAAATTTGGTTTCACACTCTGCTCAACTTCCAGTGATCTTAAAAGAGAAAACAGGTTTTTTTCTTCTTCCCCTGCAAAAGCAAGTTTTTGCGGTACCCCACATGCAGTAGCACCATTACAGAAAGCCTAGGAATTGTCTTTCATATTATATTCTGCACATGTATTACTTTCTGGTCTAAAAACCTTCAGTATGACTGTTTCATAGAAATTCAGTAGATACAGAAAAGAATACCAAGTACTGCAGTTAAGAATTAAACTTCAGTCTTGTAAATACCCAGCAATTTTCTGGGTAGTCTCCAAAAGTCAATTCTACTTCCCTGTTAAACATTGTTCAAAGCTGTCAGAGAAATTTAAGAGAAATACAGCAGAACAGGCAGGATGTTAGGGGCTGCGCTGCACATTCAGCAATTCTGACCAAATCTCAAACACATTTTTACCCCTTATTTGAGTAAAATTTCACTGACGGGCTGAATTCTGCCAGGTACTAAGCACCTACCACCCCTGATCACAAGTCAACACCACGCCAACTGTTTTCAAAAGGGAGAAGCAGACCTATTTCTTAGCCCATTTCATGTAACACCCACAGGACTTAAGTGTCTTGGGAACCTCAGTCTCTTAAAAAACCCACTTGATTGCTCAGTATGGGAAATAGAAAGGAACTTAGAATACACAGATCTGCTGTAAGAGCAGTTGAGGGACACAACATGTTGGAGCAGCTCAGCCCTCCAATACTAAAGCTCTGCAATTCTCACATCAGACATGGCTTTTGCTCTCCTGCTTCAGTGGGATTCAGGATGGTCTATCCTGCCCAAACAAAGCTAAAGCTTAGAGCAGGGGTGGCTGGTCGGCAGGGGTGCTGAATAGCTGGGCTGTCAGCACAGGGGCAACTTCTGGATCCTATGTCTAATTTGAAGCACAGATTTGAACATGATAATTGACTGTCCTCATTGCTACCCAGGATACTAGTGACAAGGGATGCCTGGATGGATCTCTCAGCTCTTACACACACAAACTTTTTAGGTTTGTTGACCTTATTGATGGAGCTAAGAAAAAGAAAGTGGAAGAATTACCTTCAAACTAACTAGGAGTTCCTGGAGAAAAGTTTTTTAGAAAGACTGGGTGAGGGGAAGAAGGGTGTAGGTTTAAGCCCACATTTTGCCATCCTCTTTTGTCAAGGCAACTGCTTCAACAACTGACCTAGTCTAACTGCATCACCAAGGTCACTCACACATGAGACTGGGAAATCTGGGATATTTTATCTGCTATAGTTTCATTTTTGGACAAGGGAAGGGACAGGCAGGGAAGGATATGGGAGTGGACTGCTAAAGAGCCAGTGGTGGCTGTACTCACTGTCTCTTCTACCAGCTTAAGGAGATTTTGCCAAGCAGATGGACACCTCATAATTTTTTCTTATTTCACAGCCTCTAGTTTCAGGTCAAGAGGGCATGGCTTTGCCCTATTGTTAGTGATAAGTGCTTACTGTTATAAGCACTGATCCTTCCCACAGGTCTCAACATTTCCTTCATTGGTTTATGCCTTTGAATGGGTATCAAGTGTGATCTACTACTTTCTCCATATTTTTTAACTTGAGAAGGTCATAAACTAGTGACATGTTTAAGACCTTTCCTGAATGAACATCATTAAATATCATGTTTTATATTATATAAAATATTCCATCCTGACCTTCAAATATTAAGTTTGTGCCACCATCTTCCATCAGCTTTTTGTTCCTCAAAAGTGAAAAGGGATATTTCCTTTGCCTTGCTTCACATGCACTCTCGATAGGCAACGATTCTTTATAAGCCTCTATTTTGATGCTACTAACCTTCAAAATACGAGGTGTCTCACTGAAGAGGTACAAAATTACAATTATTTAAGATATCAGGCTGATCCAGATTGTTTTCCACTAATGAATGACACCACCTTTTCTGTTGAAGTGTTGCCTGGTTCCAGCTCCTTGACAGAATGCTAAATGTGCCCAGCGCAGTTCTGGTCCCACAACAAAGTATATCAGAAACAGTTTAATGGACTTACAGAGGGACGACTGCTGTAGGTCAGCTGTAAAAGATCAGAAACTGCTGAATGAGCTCGGAGAGGGAACAGTGCTGTATCCAGCTGTGAAATTGGGTCCTTTATTCCATTTCTAATCTTCCAAGAACTGAGGAGAGTGCTTTATGTAAGAGTATAAAGAATAGTAGATCTATTTAAATACTTGGTTACCTTTAGAGAATGTGAATTGAGCAGGCTGCAAGAATTGCTATGCTAATATCTGTGTTACTAGAATTAAAATGATAAGCTAGATCCCAATATGTACCCTCACATTAGATCAAAAATTTGCAGTTCAGCCCATCTTTAGTAATGTTGATATACTGGAATCCATACAAGCCTTATGTGAGCCAGTTCATTTAAATAAAAGCTTTCCACTCAAGTTCTTACAACACCAAACCTCCAGTGGGATATAGATATAAATACATGTGGACACATACATACCCATGGTACTGTTGTGAAGAATTAGGTCTTCATGGGCGGTGTACCAGTACCTTATAGTTTCAAAGCACCTTATGAAAACTCCAAGATCATAAGTTTCAGAAGAAAAATAGGTTAAATTTTTATAAATATCTGTCAGACTCCTTTAAGTGACTTAAGGAGAATATTCCGCTATTTTAAAAATATTTACAATTTTATTCCTTTGCATAAAACAAAGAGTAGAAGAGACCACTAAGCATACAGGCCATTGAAGTAAGACCTAGCCTTACAAGCAAAGCATTTTCTCCACTGAAAAAATGGCTTTTATTTACTTTCCTACATGTGTAAGGGCATATAAGGTAAGACAATGAAATATCAGATTTCAAGTACTCCATAGCAAGTAGGTTTTATATGCATGCTGCTTAAAGACAGGGCTAAATCAAAAGCTCAGGTTTACTCACACACAAGCCCTTTGCTAATGGTATAAGTACAAGTGAAGTACATCCTAATTCAGTTTGAAGTGATTTGAGCATTGGCAACAGCAGAGAAAATGAGCAAGCCCCTTTTTGTGATTCTACTTTATTTGGTAAAGCAGACTATCAGAGGTACTTGCAGGCCCTGTGTTTTGCCTGATAGACGATTCATGATTCCTAGAAGTATTTTGGGCTTGACAAGCACCGAGTAAGTCTCTTCTAAGAAATAAAATAGAATCCTTCCACTTCTCTAAAAAGTATTTATTGCTGCTGTCAAATATAGTTCAGGGGAAAAAAAAAAAAAAAGTATAAAGTCACCATCAACACAAGAAGCTCTTGGATCTCCTAAAACTCTTGCTGGGGAAAAAAACGCAGGTTGACAGATCTGTCAGAGGAGCTTTTGATTTTCTTTTCCTCTTTCATACCACATCCCCAAAAGGTAAGGGTAACATTACTGCAGTAGCTGCCTTCCTTTTCCCCAAGCACACAAGCATCCCTTCCTAAGCTTTGCTGTGAGATGCAAGAGTGCAGGAAGCCACAGGCCAGCAGGATTTCAGAGGGCGGCATTTATGTACATTTATGTCCACCCCAGAGCAGCACTACCTCCTGCCAATGACACCACATCACTGCCAGCTCTCACCCCGGGACCAGAGAAGGGGAGATCTGCACCAGAGTCTTTGAGCTTGTCTCCACGTAGCTCTGCACAGCTCCAGGAGTGGGCCCTGCACTTACTTCATAGAACAATGTTGATGGATTATGTGCCTGATAATTAAGCAGTCTAACAAGCCAAGTCAAACTCTGCCCCAATATTAAGCAAAACCCAACACAAATACTGCAGGAAAAAAAGCCCACATTGATTTAGTTTCCAGCAGAGCATTCACATGGGCCTCAACATTTAAGAGTCTTAGTTAAAAAGCAAACACGCTTTCTTTAGGACATTTCTTTCCCTTCCAAAGGCACAAGTGGGAGTGAGGCACCTCCCATCAAGAACTGGTGATGACAGGTCATTCCCTATAATGGGATATTGTATACAGGTTTCATTTCAGGCAGAAATAAACTCATTGTACAGGACATGAGAAAAACAACTACACTTTGTGTACTCAAGAGCACTTAGGGTGAACACAAGGACACAGTCAAGATATATATTTTTAAACACAGTAGGTCACAAACTGAATGTGAATCAGTCTATACCGCTTTCATGGAAGACAAAGACATATATAGGAGGATGATAGGAAATATGAAGAGGTGTGCTGTGTTTCAACACACATGGAAAAAATCTACATGCCAGTGAGGAGTTACAGGGACTGACAAGTCATATACTGCTTTGGGCTCTGTGCTTCAAGGAGTATGCACTTGCAGAGTCCATAGCTGGGTTGTTAAAACTGGAGAAAACAGAGTATCAAGATTGTAGTGTTTTCCCCAGGTGTAAACCTCCTGGAAGTGAGTTTGATCTCAATAGCTCAAAGGCTGGGCTGGGCTCCAGGTCTGAGGTTATCTTTAGATAAGCCCCAGTAAGAGAAGCAGAGAAGAAGCTGTCAGTCACTGTGCTGAACTCCCAGCAGAGCCTCAGGCACACAGGGACTGGCACAAGCACGGGAAGAGGGGACTACCCTACAGCAAGGAGAGCAGAACTGCTCTCAGCCAGCTTTGCCACCAAAGGAAACCTACTATTGCTTTGCAGCCCCAGGGGAGGGATATCAACCCTCATGTACATAAGGAAATATGTTCTTCTCTGTGCTCAGTGTAGAAAACTTAGTTTAACGGGCTTTAACTATATCAAGGGGGACTTCAATAGCTAAAAAAGCTTTCTGGAGTGAGAAATTAGTGCAAGATGGGAGCAGGTTGCACAGGGGGGTCTGTACAGTCCCCGTTACTAGAGGTTGGGAAACAACTAGACAAGGGCAATGCTCCTGGCACGTGGCGTTACCCTGCCTTTGGGCAGGAGGTTAAAACATCTTCTCTGACGCTTGACAGCCTTATTTGACATCATTTTCACTCCCAGACCTTCAGTACTGAAACTCTGGCCATGGTTACTTTGTAAAGAGGGATATTCCCCTTCTCTCCCTTCACTCACTAATAGGTGGGGTTTTAAAAGTGAGAATACACTTTAGTAGATAAATGACTCTCAAAGGGTAATTATACAATCAGGGGCAGAGGCAATGACGATGTAATTAGGGCTACTCAGACCTACAGTTCCCATATGGCCGAAGCACTTAAACATTTGCTAAGTAACTGGCTGTAAGTGGGCCCAGAGTTGATACATTTTCCAAGAGAAAAAACTGTTCTTAATTACATTTCTTTTGAGCTCCTTATTTCCTGTACTTGTCTCTTTCATGTGTATAGTGCCATTGAAGTGGATATCACTTGAGGAATCCAGTTGAAAGTAATTGGAAGTTGGCATCGTTTCACTGAAGGCCACGATGCATTAGGGACAGACCTCAGCCTGGCCAGGGTGTCTTCTAACAGTCATGCAAACTGTCTCATACTGTTCTCACTTTTCCTTGCATCATCATCTCTTCTCTTGTCCTTGCCACATGGTAGGTGGAAGTAATTAATGTCTGCAAAATGCTTTAAAACCTGGGCTGAAAGAAACTACACAGGAATAATGGTTATTTGGAACAACTTCAGAAACAGTGATTGTCTACTCACTAATTTTACTTCCACTCTGAATTTTCCATGGGAAATTTGCAACGTTCATAACCCACCAGAAGCAGATCATTTGTGGTAGCCAGAAGCTGTTTCTATTAGCTCTTATTGTTCACATGTTATCTGAAGGAAATCTTACTCAAAGGAAAGAAAAGTAATACAAGAGTGTAAGAGTTTTAAACCCCACCCACCCTCAGGCACCAGAGCTCTTTGAAGAGCCACAACCTCATCATCCTCCTGACGAGAATCTGGGTCCCACACTAATTCTCCCACCCCGCGGAAGTCGCATTTGAAACGCATCAGTTATACATGAAAGTGTTGCACATTTTATTTCAGGAATGCTAACTTTGAATAACTGGCCTATTTAGTTTCACCTCCACAGCCTCTTGTGCCTTATCAAACGCAACTTCAGATCCAGAGAACATGAACCATTTCCATTTTTAATGAACAGCTCTTTAGAACAGTACAGCATGGGAGAGGTAACACAGCTGCTACTGGAGAAACTCCGCACATTTTTGCATAGCTAGATGGGGCTTCTAGCAGAGCATTTTGGAAGAAGTTGGAAAAAAAAATTAAAAGTCACTCCTACCACTGCCAGTCCAAACCCATCCCAAGCTGCTGACCTTCTGGGCATGCTGCAAAAGTACCTTAGGGAAGAGGATGCCCTCTCAAGTGACAGACCAACACAGGTGACCGGAGGAATCACATTTTAAACGCTGCAGCCTATTAGCTTGTCCTGAGTGCCGAGTGGTAGTATGCCTGCATTTAAGTAGACACTAATTCCAGAAGTGTCCAAGCCACTTATAGACATGTGTCTCATCAAAGTACAATGGCTACTTTTGAAACCACCATTCTCTGCCCTCAGCTGCTGTCATCAGTGTTCGGGTTGCTGTGCGTTGCTTGAGAAAAACCCCTAGAGAGTAGTGACACAGACCAAACACTGTAACTTTGCACCGCTCAATAACCTTTTATAGCTTTGCTATATCACCATTAATCTCCTCCTTTCTTTCTTCTTCAAAACCACCTATTCATCTCTTAGGTTGATGGAAGATATTTCCCCATTAAGTGCACATTATTGCTAGGAACACCCTGTCCATTGTGCAGAAATTGCTATTACCCTGCAATATAACCATGCTCTGCTTACGCTTAGGAGAAGAGTACCTCTGGGCTTTTAGAGCATCTTTTTTGTGGCTGCTCTATACCTCCTCTTTCAGCCTATGTCTGCCTCACTAATTAGCCCTGCATAAGGCTGATTCTCAGACACACCTTTTGCTATCATTTCATTTTCCTCAAACAGAACTGTCCCTCTTATACAGTTCCTCAGAAATGGTTTTGTCTTTCCTATGATGCCCAGCTGGACAGCCAGAAGTGGAAACCTGAAAAAAACCACCATGACAAACATTAATGTCTTTCTGGTATCCAGATTCCCATGGGAAGATGAACTCTTAGTCCTGCACCAGGTCCCCAGCACCAGGAACAAAGCTGAATGACAACTTTCATGGGCTCATGGTCATGGTACTTGAAAAATGATTTTTTTTTCCCAGGGCAGGGGTCAGAGCATAGTTTAATTATAATAGTACAGATCAGCACTTAGCCCTTAGCCCCAGTTATTGTCTTTCACATCTCAGATATCATCCCTGGGAAAATACCATTGTGTGAAATCCTGTGACATTCATAGACCTTGGGCTTGGGTTTTCTCCTGTAGAAAAATCATTGATAAAAGTCGCAAAGCAATTTTTCCCCTGTTTGTGTCTCATAGATTGGAAAGCAGACAGCACACCAGCAGGTGCTTCTTTCAATGCTGTGGCAAGCTCTCCAAGCCAAGCTTCAAAGATAGCACTGATCTTAAACAGAGATTGCAAGAAGCAAACTCTCCTGTTTCTCATTATACCATTTCTTCCAAAAGAATCATCATGAAAAGTTTACCTTGCAGCATCTTCCCTTTATTACTGTGGGAGGAAAATGTTGATGAATTGTGCTTTACATGGTACCCTACAGCTTTCAGAAGTCAGCTAGCACAACAGAGAGGGTATGAAGTAGGAGCTGGGTTTTACTCAGGTCATTAAAGTGCTGTTGCCTCTTGTTGGGTGAATGGGATCAGAGACAGAGGATCTGATGCCCCGAGTGAGTTTTCAAAAGCAAACACCTTCCACAAACTAGCTGTAAGAAGTTGCAGTCTAGGCATATAAGCAGCCCCACAGCTCTATGAAACAGTGATATCTGGATTTTATCTCAGCCATTTATCTCATAAATGGTTTAAACCTTGCAATAACAACAGTCATTAGACCTCAAAAGTGCCTATAAACCAGATCTCAGCCTGGGGCCAGGCTGCCTTTCTAGTTCTTCTTGGATTTATTTGCAACTCTACAGTTATAAACACCCTCACTGGTAAATCAGCTGGGAAGAAGGTCTACACGATTTGTTTGCTTTCACACCATTTTATTTAAGGTTAACAATTAAAAAATAAAATAAAATTAAATTAAATTAAAACACTGTTGAGTTCAAGGCTTTTACCCAGAGTATGTCTGCACTTCATTGTTTTACTTTGTAGAACTAATACATAACCATTGAACATAGCTGTTTCCTTGAGGTTTCCTCAAGAAACACTTTGACAGTATGAAGGGGAAGGTATTCTGCACTGCATAAGACAAGCAGCTCATAGCAGCAGTGGAATTTGCTCTGCTAACTCATCTAGAAGTTAAAAAAAAAAAAAAAGCTGGATACCTTCAGCTTTTTTAATCCATCAGCTATTTTGACTCTCCAGCTGCTGAAAACCCTCAAGGATGATATTTATCTCCAGGACACAGAGCGGGCCAGGTCAAGGGTCCGGTAGGCTGCATGAGGGAGGATGCGAAGAGTGAATCAGCAATGGCAGCATCATGGGGAAAAGGCATCATACTTTCAGTCACGTAAAGATACGGCTGCACTGTTGACATCCCTTGTGTCAGTACTGCGAGCCTCTGACTTCGGAACAGCAAACTACTTCAGAGGCTACAAGATTTTTTTTCTTGCAGCAACCAAAGAGTTGCAATATCGCTGCTGACATCCCCATGTGCTCCCCTGTTCCCCAACCCTTAGCACGTGGAGGAGCTTCCTACACAGTGGAAGGTGGTGGGACCTCAGAGGATCCCAGAGCCCTCACAGCACTGCCTGCGCAGATCCCTCCAGCTCAGCACCCACCTGTGCCCCATCTCTTTGAGCCTCACAAATGAAGAGTTTCAGCCCCACACTCCCTGGTGGCCAATGCCACAGGCGTGCTTAGGCTGTGGGGGGTTTCCTGTGCTGCAGATGACCCACCATACGTTAAAGCTCCTTTCACTCAAACACCAGAGCATCTGAGGATAGCACCTGTTTTTCAGAGAGGAGCAGAAGTTGGGATTAGGAGCACTCAGGATTCAGCTCTCTTCTCACATCGGGCAGGTCACACGCACTGATCTCCTCTCACAGCACAGTGCATAGGCTGGAGGAGGGATGCCAGCTTTGAGCCTCTCCCGTCACAGGTGCCAATATCACAGAGCCAGTTGCTCAGATAGAGTCTGCTTTTACACACTCTCAGCCTAGCGTGCTGGAAGAAGCTCTCCCGTGGGCATACATCAATGCAGTGATCACATGCCGAAACCATTTGAGGGGACAAGGACCAGGATCTAAGATTCCCTAGGCCCCAGGAGAGGGGTTACATCAGTCTTTTATTGCTTTAATATAAATATCAATCTCACTTTGCCTCCTCAGCAGTTAAGGTTTCAGAGGGGCTGGAGGGATTCCCATCTCAGCTGTATGTCCACCCTGGAGGACGCTGTTGACTTCTACACTTCATGAAAGAGCTAAATAAGAGAGGAAGATTCAAGGTCACAGCACCCAGCCAGAGAGAAAGGAATTAACTATAACTGGGTTTTTTTATTTTTTTTTTTAAAGATATAGCTACTTATAGAGCTTGTCTGAGGCATTCACACAGCAAGCACCAAATTCTCGCTGACCTTCACGATGTTGGAGAAAAGCAATGCACCATCACCCACCTGAGCTGTTCCTGCCCCTCTGTGGAGAGCAGCTGTAAGCAGGCGGCAGCCTGGAACATCTGCCTCCCCTTCCACCCCTGCCTTCCACGGTGTTCCTTGCAGACGCCCCAGCACAGATCCCCCTCTCCAGCAACACTAGATGGGTACAAAGGACCAGGTTGCTGGTGAATAAAAGGACAAGCACTGGAATTAAGATCTTTTGGTTTCAGTTTCATCTGCAGATGCTCAGCACCCCTCAGAAGCAAACTTGGGGTAACCCAAGACAGTCTGTTGGGGTAAACCAACCAGTCTGTTGGGTGGCCACTCAGGGAGATCCTCTGTGGGGTGTTTTTTATCCACTCCTTAAGAAAGTTAGAAGCAACAAGAGGAAATCTGGTATCTTTCTCCTCCTGGGATACTTGATGATTTTTTTTTTTTTTTCAAGTAATGCATATAGATTGAAAAAATTACATATTCACAAGATACATGAGTAGACAGGGTAGAAGAAAATAGAGAATAGCTGTCTTTGTGAGTCTTCCCTGGTGAGGATCAGGGGCCAGGACAGCCTTTCTCTTTACTGCTTGCTGGAGCCCATCCAGCTCAGTACTCCAAAGAAGTTGACAGCATTTTATAATCTGTTATAACTCAGGACTGTTTCTCAAGATATAAAACTTGCTAAAGCACAGTTCTACCCTCTTTTGAAACTGCAGAAGAAAAAAAACAAACCAAACCAAACCCAAAACCAAAAACCAACCAAACAAATAAGAACAAAGTGCAGGAGCTCATAAATATGAAATAAAATATCAAAGCAAATACAGAAAGCATATGAGGTGAAGCTAACTCTTTTCCCAGTAACTAATATTCATCTCAACCGAACCTCACCCCCAGGAATATGGATTTTGCTGGACAGATTTACCAGTGGTTTCACCTGTATTAGTCTTTGCTTTTCAGAGCTTGTGCCCTCAGCCCCTCCCCCCTTGCAAATTATCTGTCTTGTGAGCCATTTTGGATATAAAATAAACATACATGTAACAGGTACACTAGTGCTGTTGTATTAGTGGATAACAAAGTAAGAAAGTTTCTGTAAGAGCAAAATATGCTTCTTAAAACCTTTTGTTTATTAAATTAGCTGAATATTCAAAGCATTATATACAATATTTTCAATGCACATGAAGTATTTTGTTACCAGAGGTTTATGTTTCATTCTATATCAAAGTTTCTGTCATACTCACTGCTGTGTTACTTAAAGGTTTCCCTTAGTGCATTATGGGAATATGACTGCCTTTCTCATATATAGGGTTTATCTTTTGGGGATTTTCCTTGGGGAGAAAAGCAGATGAGGTGGATTGACTTATTTTCAAAGAGTGTTTTGTGGGGTTTCTATATGCTTTTTAAAAATCAACAAATTTATGATGTAACTGAGGCAGAAAAGGCAGCTGAAAAATCTAACTTCTCCTTCAGAGTTGAAGGCAACAAGGTCTGTGACGCACCTCTGTCCCTTAGGGAGATTCTTCAAGGGTCTCAGAGTGATTTTTTGGTGAATTCTGCTCAAACAAGCTTTCCCCTTACCATAAAAGTTGGGACCTCAGAGGACACCAGTCTGGCAACATCCATCTGCATGGTTACACAAGCCTGCAAGCAGCTTTCTGCATACCCTTAGCCTCGAGCCATAAAGTGCTTTAGCAGTAAGGCCTGAAAACATGAGCTTGCCTCAAACTTCTGTGAGGAGCCAATTCAGATGAGGGAGGAAAGGTCTGGTGGTCTTCCTGTAGCTGCACAGGTGAGGAAACGTGTTCTGCACTACTTAGAGGTGCCAAAGCGCTGCACACTTCATACCTGACTATATTTTTGCTGCCAACCAGCTAAGATGTATTATCCAGGCTACGAAGTAACTGCTTATCTTCCTCTCAAGGGTAGGCTGGAGTCTGTCATCCACTCAGAAGTGAAAGAAAGAATTAACCATAGGAACAGATACCCAAATCAGTGAGAAATGCAATAACCACCAGACACAACTGGCTCCAGGGAGAGCCTCGTAATGTCCTCCATTACGAGGACATCCAGCTGCCTGGGACCTGTGCTGGTTATGATGTCCTCAGCGTGAATTTGGAAGATCGTATCTGAGGTGACCCACTTACACAGGCTGGACCAGAAATTGACTGGGAAAACCCAATAGAGAAGATTAATTTTTTTTTTTCTTTTCTTGCTTCAGCAGACTTGTCAATACTTGTGCTAAATGTAGTAACCCTAAAGTACTTTCCTGACAAGTTACCAGTGAGCTTTGTTATCAAACCCATTGTCTGCGATGGTCTGTAAATAAGCAAAAGCCCTGTTACTTTGGGCTCTGGTTGCTGTACTCAAAGGAAAGAACAAAGTGGAAATTTTCTTTGGCCTTGTAAAACTCCTGGATTTTGCAAAATTCCACAGATGACAGTCTGGTCCTTGGGATCCTTGCCGTGCTCGCCCATGGCGACTCCCAGACTCTTGCTAATTCCTGGAGTTCGCCTGCTTTCATATAGAGAGTAAAGGTTGGCGCTGGGGGCCTTTGATTCCATATTAAAGGAATTTGGGGTCACTACAGAGATGGCAAAAAGAATAAACAAAGTTCTCCCTTTTGCATATACAAGGATTTGAAACTTATCAACCTTACCCATCGCTGTCTGCTTCTAAGACTGGGTGCTGCAGTTAGCTATTTTAAGCTGTTTATTCTTGGAATATGTTACTGATGCGTATCTAGGAACCATTCAGACTGAATAGCATTATTGTTGTTTCATGAATCAGCAAACATTCCTCTGTCAAACTACTGTCAGAGGAATCAAACCCAATTCATTTGCACTCCCACTTGAAGTAAACAATGTGCATCTGGTCAAATTAAGTGATGAGTTTCTAATTGTTATAATGTGCACCTTACTCCAATTCTCCCAGCTGATACATGATGCTATTGCAGACATTGCCCTTCCTAACCAAACCCCTTCCTACCCACATGTTTCTATAGGATTTAATTTCAGCTACTAAAGGAAAATTCCGTAAGTGGATAGGTCTTCAGCTGGGATATTGCAAAGAATAGCAGCTCCTTGCTGGTTAGCTCTCTGTAAAAAAACCTGCATTTTTTCATGGAAAAAGCATTAGCTATTCTATACTAAATGCTGAATTAACAACCCATAGCTAACAACATTACTAGCACCATCACTGTGGGTTTCTTTTAAAAAAAAAGCCCTAAGAAACAGTAAGAGAGACTAAGCAAAGGGACTTATGCTAGATATGAGGATACGTACTGGGTCTGGCTGGGATGCAGTGAATTTTCTTCACAGCAGCCCATATGGTGCTGTGTTTTAGATTTGTGACTAAAACAGTGTTGACAACACAGGGATGTTTTAGCTATTGCTGAGCAGTTCTTACATTTATACGTGCTTTACATTTATTTTGCTTTGCTTTTGTGTGCAGCTTTGTTTCACCTATTAAACTATTAACTTTCACCCAGTATCTCAACCTACAAGTTTTCAGCTTTTTCTCTTTCAATTGTCTCCTCCATCCTGCCCAGGGGGAGTAAGAGAGCAGCTGGATGGGGGCTCTGCTGCCAGCCAGGGTCAACCCACCTTAGTCTGTATATATATGTTAATTCAGGATCTAACACACCCAGCCACATGCTCTGCTGGCTCTTCGGTGCACCCCCAGGAGAAGCTGAGGATTCATTCCCTGTGTTGCAGCCTGCCTGGGACAGCATCACGCAAAATATCACATAATAGTGTAAAAATCAACACACACCTACTGTCCTGTTTGAGGTGGCCTGAGAAAATTAGTGACATGAAAAGCAGCAGCCAGAGGAATAGTGCCAGGGCCAGCAGGAAACTTCTTAACTTACCAGGAGCGTTTCCTCAGGGGAGTTCCCCAGGAAGGTTGCAGCTATGCTGCTGAGCAGCCGAATCCCTCTTGGGCACAGCTGTGCCACCAGGCTCAGCAGGAGACCCACTAGCTGCCTTGTAATCCCAGTGATGAGCAAATCTAGGTGTCCTCACTACAGGCCTACTCCATGAGCAGCTGTGAGCCCTTTGCTTCCCACAGATGGGCTTTTAACCCCAGCAGCAGGGTGCTTCACAGCACGCTCTTCTCCTGGCTGTGAGACGCAGCTGAGAGTACAGGCTTGAAGTTCAGGCTTTGCTTCAGCCTGTGTCCTTGGGTGCCGGCACTGCGAAGCCCATGTCACACCACAGGGATAAGGGAAGCCTTGTGTAAGCTGACATGTGTTACTGGAAAGACCCTGCGAAGGAGAGAAGTGACTGGCTGTCACGAGTGGGTACCCCATGGCTGCATAAGTGACCTGGCTGAACCAGGCTGCTGAGGGTGTGATGTTTCCATCACAACAAAAAAGACAGAAATCTTTTTGTCACCTATTTTGCAGAGAAAATGCTGTCAGACACTCAGTCGTATCCCCTGCCCCCTCCTGGGCTCTGCTGCCTTGCTGCACTCCTCTCCTTGCCTGTGTTGCCTTTCAGCCCTGTGCTCAGTTCCAGCTATACATCCAGTATCTGAACAGATGGGACATTTTTCCACGTTGATTTTGTCAGAAGCTGATACCGGCTTCCTGAAAAAGCTGCCGTAGGAGATCTGCTTTGGACTAATGTGTCCCAAACACCATTTTGATGAAAAAGGTCAAACAAAGAGGTCAGTCAGGTGTACAGCCCCCTGATTGCCTTCATGACACGTTCATTACCATTTCTTGTTGCCGTGTTGTTTGCTTCTCTTTCCAGAACTGTCTGCGCTGATGAGCAACTCACCTGGGAAGTCATTTCAATGCCGGGTTGTGCTCCCACCACTGCAACAGGGCAGGTCCATGTCTGGCAGAAAGAGACAGCCCTGGGAAGGAGTTCAGAGGGTGGCTCGATGCACACAAAGGCGGAGGGCGAAGGACGCCCTGCCTGCAATGGCTTCTGCCCGCTTGCACTGTCTGGGTGCAGTTTCAGAGGACAGGCATCATGAGCGCTTTTGATAGGGAACGTATTTCTGGGACATTTTGCTTGCCTAAGCTCATGCTGGCCTGAAGACCTTCTAGATCATCGGTGTATGCTTTCATAGTCCTTAGCATGCCACTTCCAAATTAGGCCATGACTGTAGTCATTCTGTAGTGATACTGTACGTAGTCCTTCATCCCAAGAGCTGAGTGCTTTATATATCCAGATAACAAATTTCCAAAACATTCTTACAGATATTTATTCCATTAAAGTGCTAAATGGCAATGGAAACTTCCACAGGATCATATATATCAATTCAGGCAAATGGCAGGAATAAAGTGAAAATGTCCCTATATATGGCCTTTGCAATCCCAATGGCCAATGTTTTCACATGTGTCAGATCATGGCATGCGTATTTACTTGGGAAATGTGAATAAAATCAGCCATTAACTATTACAGCACACTTTTGATAACAAGAATTTCTGTTTATCCATGTTTGTTACTAGCATTTAACTGCCATGGCAACAGGCACTTTATAAATGAGCAAAGTCGCAAAAAGAAACATTCCCAGTTTCGCTTGAGCTTCACAGAAGTAAAGACCATTCCTGCACTCTAGTGCTGGATCTTTTTGTCTAGGTGGATCTATGGAGAGTTTTCATTCACAGTGTATTTATCTTAGGATTAATTGTTTAAATTATGATATTTTGAACTAGACTTTATTAAATGGCATAGAGCTTGCTCCTTTCCTTTGGCATGTGGGAGAATGTGTGTTCATGACGGTATTTGAATTACTTAATCATATTTCCACACTTAAATGTAAGCAAGTGATTGGCCTGAATCATGGCATATATACGCTGCAAATTGTCTATATTTGGATCTGTGCTTTCAGTGGATAGAATGAGTAATAACGAGCATACACTGAGGGAGTGGGAGACTTAAGTGGGACCATAGGAAAAAATTTCTATCGATGCATGTACGGAGCATTGGACTTGGTTGCCTAGAGCAGGTGTAGAGTTTCCAATACAACATTTTTTTTTAGAGAAAAGGTTAAACAGCAGTTTTTCAGGAATATCATTTGTGGTAGAGCTGATCTTGTGAAGTTGCATCTGGGCTTGTAAACTAAATAGTGCTGGAACAAGAGTCTAAGAACTTGCACATTTAAAATATTGTCCACGTTGTTTAATCGATATTGCTCATGCTGGAATAGTTTATTCCAGTGCTCCGGGCACCTGAATAAGACTTCTGGATAATACGGGACATATATATCTCTGTGCATTATAGTCAAGGTCACATTTGGAACAGGAGGGAGTTCATTTTTATGGAGACAAGGAGTTCTTTGCCACTGGCTGTCATTGCTGGGGAACAGACTCTTCGTCTGCCTTATTAGCAGAGTCTTGTCTGTTTTATTAGCTCAGACACTGCCAGAGTTTTGGTTCCAACCCTACTTTCCCAAGCCCTGCAATCCAGCCTTTTACAAAAAGGACATGTTTATGAAATGTTGGTATTAAGCTCTCAGCAATGCTCAGAGTCTGTTTTGGTTCAGCCCCTATTGTTTATCTCTCCTCTGAACTTATCTTCACAGCACTGGTTTCACTGATATATCACTGCTGACTTCAGTGGAGATTATCCTAATTTAAGTTCACCAGCACTCAAAAAACATGTTCGTTAAGGGGAAAACCTGGTATGTTGTTTTCTTTGTGTACATTGGGTGATGTAGAAGGAGCTAAAGGATGTGGATGATGCAGAAAGAGCTAAAGATGAAAAGCTTTATGATCTAGCATGGAGACAAAAAAGTACAGAACTAGACTATTGATGGCAAAGTATGTAACCAGTAGTATATTTTTGGAAGCTGGAAAGAATGTCATTAACTTTACAAGAAAGGTGGATTTTCCAGTCTCTCTCTGTTTAATTTGTGTGGTTAGTTTTTAAAACTTGCACAATACAACTTTTCACCCAATACAAATCTTGCTTCTATTCAGTGCGTGAAGAACAACCTGCAGTGTTGCTGGGATTAGGAACCCTGGGCTACAGACAGGCTTTGCATGCCAGGAAAGTGATCCGAGTGGCCCAAATGTGTTCAGATGTTATCCAGAGTGGAGGTGTCCATGATCAGTAACTAAGAGTGTGGACAGGAGCTCCACATTGCACAGCTGGACTAATTGTTCCTACTTGCTGAGGTAAGTGTGGTACAGCTGTTTAATCTGTTCTCCATAGTATAGGTGAAGTTGTAGATGAAGTCCTGTCAGACTTCCTCTACAGTAACCCTCTTTCCCAAGAATGGGACTTCTACAGCTGTTGAGCTTGGAGGTTTTAGAACAGATCCATGATAGGATTTGACCTGTCCTGTGAGAGAGACGCTCTCTGTGGCCTGGAGTTCAAAATAACTGCTGTGAACTTGATGCTTTTTCTTGGATAAACTGTAGATTTTCTTCTTTTGACTTTGAAGGCCAACCAGGGAAAGTGCTGTGCGGTAATGGCCCTTGAGATAGCCACTTGCTGAGGTGACCTTTAGGGGATTTCCTTGGTGCTGTGGAAGGACAAAATGGGTAAGAAGCCTCTACTAGCAATAGGTTTCATATGATTAGAAATAATTCCAGGTTAATGGACATTTTAAGACAGATCCATGAGCCAGCCTCAAAGAGAAGCTAAAACACAGTGTCATGGAGGCCGGTTCTTCCAGCAACAGATACTAGGAAGAGAGTAGCACCATACTTGTTAGCATTCCAAAGACATGTTGGAGTTTACATTTCCTGAAAAACAGATCAGCCAGAGGAGAAAGCCTGAAAGGAAACAGGACATTGAAGGAGATTCTGTCATCGTCTTGACACTTAAAACTTGCCTGTGCCTGACAGATCCTATAATCCTCTGAGAGTGCTGATGGTACTGGGCAGCTAGGTGTTTCCTGCAGAAAGTCTATGACCTTGCTGCTTTTGTTACCCTAAGGAAGTCCCACAGAGTGTGATAAGTAATCCTGATATCTACAAGCATACGAAACCGTCTTCCATTTGATAACTGCAAACTTCCTTGCTCTCAACAGGGACGTCTTCTCTTGTGGTTTGGACAACTGGGAATCACAGGGAATCCCTGAGAACTGGATCCAGGCAAATATTCTCATTATTACAGAGGTGGAAAATACAGTCTACCACACTGAATGCATCCAGCTCATAAATGTAGGAAAATAGAAACTATCAGCTCTTCTTCATTCATGAAGGATTTCATTTTGGTGATTCTGAAACACTCTGTCCTTATTCAGATGAACACATGCAGGCATATTAATTTGATGTACTCATCTATAAATTACCAGTTGAACAAACTTTTCACATAGTGGGCTCAATGGACATCAGCTGTTTGAGCTGGGTTTTGGACAGGTGTAGCTGTGAGCCGTTGTAATGCAGGTTAGAAATCAAAGTACACCTCTCCTTCACAGGTCTCGGTACCCCATGAGCAGGGTCTGCAATTATCCACTGTGTAAGCCTTATCAGTTAGGCCAAGATGCAAGATACCCAGGAGCTTGTGATATTTCTCCTGCACCTTCTTCTGTGATATGTCCAGTCTCTACTATGCTCATGATAAAGGAATAATATCATCAGCCAGAATGAGGACGCTGCAGAGGAGGTAAGCTGTCCTTCCTACCCATGTCTCAACTCATGGAAGACGCGAAGGGGTAGCAGGGAGGAAAGATAAGTCTGTAAGGGGTGCAGAAATTTACCTGCCATAGTAAGGACTCTGTTGGCTTAGCGGTTCTGCTCGGTCAGCTATTCTCAGTCCCTTGAGTTGCCCTGCTTCTGGGGCCCAACTCACAGGAAAATCAAGGATTATTATATTATATATAGTAAGACTTTTGGTTTTGAGGTATTAAAATATAGGGCTATGGAAGACAGGTACTAAAGAAATATGGTTCCCACATTTGTTGCCTGGCTCAGGCTGGGTCTTAAAAAACAGACCCTGGCCATCAGAGAGACCCATGCTGGGGCTATCTTGTGGTAGACTCAGCCAGCATCATTTTGGCATGGCTGGTGTCAGGGAGGGCGTCACTTATGGGGGTACCCTTCTTCTTACACTCCCCAGTCACCAGGGTGGGGGACATTTGACAACAGACTGGAGGGCCTTTTGGTGGCAGGGGATCCTGGCTGAGGAGGGAGAGCAGAGAGAGGGACCAGTCAGAAGAGCAAGGAAGGATTAGGTCCTGCATTTTGTCAGATTTGAGGCTTGCACAGAGCATTTCCCAGATGAGAAAATTAGATAGGCTTTTTGAGACAGCTTCTGAAGTATGGCACAAAAAAACATGCCTTTTAAAAACAGGTTCCTTTCTTAAATCAGAGAAGCATCTTTTTGTAAGCAGCACTGAAGCCTCTCACGAATGGCCGATCTTGTACCCTGGGATTTTCTTACTCCCTTTCTCTTGAACTCTCTGTCAGGATAGATATAAACAATAGCTTCACTGTTTTACAGCAAAAATACAGAGGTTTGGGTTCTAAAACTGTTAACAACCCCCAGATAACTAACATCCATTTATTAACAGTGTATGGGAATGAATTATATTTCTCTTCCTATCCAGGGTTTCATTAAGGCATTGTCTGTTTCTTGAAGTTCAGAAACAATAATTTGCAAAGAAACCTTTAATCAAAACAAAGGAATTGGATTCAGATTTTTTTTTATTATTTTTTTATTTTTAGCGTAGGAGAAGAACAGATGGCTTGTGGGAACAATTCATTATTCTGTAACATTATCTCTTTAAGTATATCTTTCATTAGCATGCATGAAAACTGCTAGATTTCTAACTCTCGGCCCATGAAGACCCGTGTTTACACACAGCACAGACATGGTCAAGGCAAATTCCCTGGCTCAGTCTTAGTCTGCATCAAAATTGGTATTAAGGTTTTGAACAGCGCTGAACAGAGCTTGGGATTTCCACTTAAAATGAAATTGCAATATTTTGAAATTTCATTTCATACACAACAAATGCATTTACAAAAGAAAATTCTTGCAAATCAGGATGTTTTTGTTTTAATTCGGAGCAGCACTGATATAGAGTGTCAGACATGAAAACATCTTCTTGGGACAGCAACAGCTGCTGACTGAGATTAGCACAGGTAATATGGACAAAACCATAATTGACAGGATACTAATTTAATTCAGCAGGTACCAGAGCATCCAACGCCTGGGTTCAATTATCTTCTAATAAACTGCGGGTGGATATCAGAAGAGACTTTCTGCTCCTTAAAGCAGTAAGACTGTGGAATAATCTTCCCATGGGGATAGTGGGAGGGGAAAAAAGCAAACTATTTTGAGGTTGAACTGGGTACATGGCAAAGCTTCTCATCTTAATACATCAGGAAAATTTCTGTGTAGCTAAAGTGTGTTTTCTGAGCTGGATGAGTAAACTTGTTAAAGAATTAAGGAAACAGCACAAGAGCCATACAAACCCAGATCTATCTTTAGTTAGCCGAACTCGTTGACTGCAGCCTGTAAATTCTTGTACCCTTGTGTGTTCTGTTGAAGGAGTCAAATGGGAGCTCTCCTTTGACCAAATCCACAGCTGTGATGTTAAACTTACCTGCAAACTAATATTTCTTTTTCAGTTTAAATGTAATTTCACCATCCTTTAGACTTTATCTTAAAAGCTCATGGGATGAGTTGTTTAGTACTGAGAACAGAACTGCTCTGTAATCATGTCTTTGGTGGGAAATGTTAAATATTCAACAGGAGACTTCTCAAAAAATTAAATTCAAAAAAGATTTAAAGTAATTTAGAACAAATTATTAAAACCAACCCCCAAAAAAGTCTTTGGAATGGCAAACAAAGAGAAATTGTGTAAAACTTCCAGATCAGCCATTTAAATTCATTCCCTCCCACCACCTTAGAATTTCTAATACTTATAAAGAAAATATATGCTGAAAGATAAAAGGGAGAAAAAAATAGAATAGTAAACTTCAATTGCACATAAAAGGAATAAGTGGGAGTATGGGAACACATTTGTAACTATTTTCTTATGGCTAAGTAGGGCAAAATGACTCGAGAAAGTTATGGGATTATTTAAACCACACTCATATTTTGTTGATTTTTCAATATACAATTTCCTTTAAGAGAAAAATGTCAAGACAGATTGACCCAGGGTATTGATAAGAAAGCCAACTGTTGTTTTTATATTATTTATTTGCTTGTGAATCAGTAACTTAGCATAGGATTCACTTACTTAAATTATATACGTTTGAATATACTCTCATAAAGTATACTTTAGCCTCCCTTTATATTCGGTGGATGGAAAAGACACTTGTAGAGTGCAATTTATTGCACCCTTATGCAACCTCTGAAATAGGTTGATGAATTGCACTCTCAAAGTGCCAGTTTCTCTCAGGGACTATAAGGACAGTTGAGCATAACTAGTGCTGATGTAGACCTCTACTGTGCAGAAATCTGAGTTTAGTCAAGATGAATCATTCTTAGGGCACGACTCAATTGCCCACGCACAGGTAGGCAATGCCATCAGAGAGCGTATTGGAGATGTCCATGTAATAGTGCAGATAAGACACTGGATCTATGGAAGACTCATGCTCTCCTCTAGCAGCAGCTGAAGACTAGATAGGACACCCTACAGTGTCTATAGTGTAGTTGCACTATATGTATATGTGGAGAAAACTGAATTGAGGCAGCATCATTGCCCTTTACTATCTGCTTGATATATTACTGCAATGAAGAGATATAGCAGCTGTTTACACAGGTTGGGAAACAGACATCTAATTTAAATGCCTTCATTTCAGCAGATTGGATTTCCCTCTGGAGGTCCTCAAAGGCACTTACTTTCCCCTGTTAGTTATAAAGTGAATTTTGGCACTCACTTTTGGAAGGATGCTCCGTTAGATGCTACAGGCTGAGCATAATTCATGTGCATAAATGGACAAGATCTTAATTCATGCACCTATATTTTTTTTTTAAGTGACTCAATCCTGTATGTGATTTTGGTATTTCTAAGAAAAGCGGTCCTTAGTCATATCACTGGTGTGGGTAATAGAATTTTGCAGCTCAGTTTTGACTGTATCATCAGCATTGCTGGGCACTCGGCGAACACCAGACCTCTGTATGCTGGACACTCAGACTTGCAGTTGTTTTACAAAACTGTGGTGCTGCATTGACCCAAAAAAGCAAATTCCCACCCTGCTTTTGGGGCTTTTTTGTTTGTCTGTTAAGAAAGGAAGGACAGGTCCTTCAGGCAGGGTGTGAGTTGGGCCTTGGTAACCCAGGGTGCCAGGCTTCTCCTGTGTCCAGACAGGTCACTTCTGGCATGATGCAAAGACACTTGAGGTCTCCGATGTAAACATCTACATCTCGGTGAGTCACCTACCTCTCTCTTATGGTTGTTTTTAGGACAGGATGCACCTGAGATCCAGTTTCTCTCATCTTAAGGTAGACATTTACAAAGACACAAGGACTGAAAAGTGCCTGTCCTCTCATTGACCGGAAAGGGAGCCATAGGTGACAACCTCAGATAGAGTTGACTTCTAAAAGCAGACTTGTCTCATGGAGACAACTCCCTCCTTAAGATTTCTCTCATTTTACTGGGTTTGGGGGTCTCTTTGTCTGTGCTTCATTAACTGTATACCAGTTGGAGGAAGCAGCACCTCCCTGTTTGACATAGTGGTTTTGAGACTTAGCGACCTGAGCTATGCACAAACTGCAGTAATGAAGTCCCTAAAATACATAATTTCAATCTGCTAGAGTTGAGGAAATTGCACTGTTTTTCCAAACCATCCTCTGCCCCCGTCTACCATTTATTAAGCTTCTCTTCAGCTCACTGGCTTTTTATAAAACCCAGTAGTCTAATGACAGATCTGCTGGGAAACACACCGGATAAATCACCAAATTCAATATAAATACAAAAGGAAGAGCTGGCTGACATTTAGAGAGACTGACCTTTCGACAGACAAGCCGGTGTGTGATTGAAACGCTGCCTCATTCAAGGGTTTAAGAGGGTTATTCCACATAATAAATAATGTAAAAAATAAAAGGCATTTGGAAAGCATAAAGAGTGAGGTCTTTTCATCTTGCCTGGTACCAAGCACAGACTCAATTCTATACCATTCAGTACTTCTGCATTATTTTACTCAAACGTACATCTTGGGGAAAAAAAAATAAAAATAAAATTTTATTAACAGATCATTTAAGCATTTCAGCAAAAACACTGTAACAAGTTAGACAAGTGATTTTTTGGCTTGCTTTGTCACCTTCAATTCTCCTGTTCGGTTGTTTATATCATCTGGTTTATCTTTGTCTCTTCTTCAAAGGTTATTTGATAAAACCGTTTTTAGAAACCTTTTTAAAGCATTGTTTTGCCCAGCCAGAATCAACAGCTTTGTTACTATAGGCTTGCATTATCCTGTTCTTACAGAATACAAAACGTTTGAAAGGGCATTTTCAGAAAACTGAAAACAGAGACAATATCATTGTATAGAGAAAACACTTAATATTTAAAGGCTGTTAACTTTTTTAAGTCAAAAATATCTTGTGTTCCTTTTGTTTTCATTTATAAATAAGTGGGTGGATCAGTCAGTTAGGCACTCCCAGCATCTTGCACAAACAGCTCCAATTAGTTTCATTTTCACTCCAATTATAATCCCAAAGAAAGCAAAAAAGATAAGACCAGGACAAAATGGAATAGAAAAAATGTGCTTTAAATTAATGAGACAAGAGTTTTCACATTTATCTTAAAGGTTTGGTCTTTTTCTTATAGAAATAATGTACATTTCTCCAGTGGGCTTCAGGATCCCTGTTTGTGAGCTAGGAAATTAGGAGCAGTTCTGATTAAAATTATACCTGTTAAAAACCAGCATTGGATATACTGAAAGTTTACATTTTTCCAGCATCAGTCAATTGCTGGAACAACTGACTTTTTAGTAAAATGAGTCAGTGAGATATTCAGCTAACAAGTTCAGGAATGCAATGTAAAGCTCTAATTAAGTAATACTGTAAGAAACATTTCATATGGATTAGCCTTCCACAGGCTATTTCACTTAAGAAAAACTTTTGTAACCATACTTTATAATAATATAAAATTTAATAGATCTCATCCACCCACAAAAACTCCAGTACTTGCACCAGATTGAAGTGACTTGTTCATGTCACCCAGGAACTGACCCCAGCTCTAACCATCCCACCACATTTCATTTTTACTTTTTTCTTTTGCCTTTGCACTTTTAAAAGCCACCCCATATAAACATGGTGAAAGATAAAATAGCAAACTTTGCAGACCACTCATTGCTGAAAATGTTGCCCTGTACATTTCAATTCACACTTCAAAAAGAAGTGTTGAATTATTATTTTTTTTTATAAACTACAATAATTTAGAAAGCGGCTAGAGATATGTACATCAGACAGAAATGAATAGCTGTTTGAAGTGTGCTTTCTAGACAGAACTCTCTGATCAGCATCTCTCTAACTCACTTTGATATAGTTATTGGCCGCTTGGCTGTATTTGAGTTTCAGGCTGTTTTTCTAGTTGGATTGCAGAGTTCCCTCTCGCTCCCACCGAGGGAGACTCAGGTCACGGCATTTGGTTATGGACTTCAACCCCTGCAATTCAAAGATTTTCAGAGACTGCGTCTCTCTGTGGCATTGTGCAGCCTCTCTCAGCGGTAAGTTAAGACTACAGTTCAGCTGAATTCCAATTCAAAGACAGGGAGGACAATTTGTCCAAGTGCTTTACATGCAATTAGACAGCTGGTCAAAATTACCTTCTGATTGGGGTACCTGGAAAACTCAGCTTCCTGTTACACTGATGCAAGTTAAGGTTTCACTGCAAGTAAACATTGTTTCTGTTAATTTACATCAGCATCACTGAGAAAGTGCATTTGGCCCATGTCCAGCACAATTTCACAATATCATAAAAAAAAGCAAAAAAGCCCATTTTTTCATGCCCTGACAATTTTCTCACTTCCTGAATATTATATCACTGTGAATTCAAGCATAATTAAGGTTCCTGTCACTTCATCCATTGCCAGCAGAAGCAAAAGGGCTTTTATTTCATAATTGCTTGTTTTTCAGTGTCCATGAAAATGATTGTTTGCATTCACATTACCGACACTCACAGAGAGAGAGAGGAGTGTGAAAGAGGAAGCATTCCTGTGTATAAATCTGCAAGCAGCTGCAGTGTCAGAAATACTGTGACCAAAAGCTTAATGAATTCTAGAGTTTTAAAAGAACATGCCTGAAGACCCCTCTTCCTCATGGTGTTTCCTGCTCAGCTGCATTATCCCCCATTCTGTCTACAGCAGTGGGCATAGCTATCGGAACTGTGGCTTTGACAGCTGCTAATGCGTGAAAGCCGGAGAGCTTTTGAATCCAGTGTGCAAGAGGACAGAGCTATTCCTCCCCATTTCTGTCTTTAAAAGCTGCTGCAGAACAGTTTAAGGACTGAGAATTTAAACAGCATCTGCTGGCCCAACGTAAGGGGGGTTTGGGCGGCAGACTGCATTTAGACACACTCCAAGGAGTTTATAAAACTGGCATCATGACAGTTGTCCAGATCTTCATGGGTATTGAGGTGTCTCTCCCATTTAGATTGACAGGAGACAGATTCTGGCCCACTTGGCATTTTAGCACCCTGGGAAGGTTAGAAAAGCAGAAAGCACAAGCATTTCAAGGTTTTTAAAATACTTGTAACTGCACCAACCAAGCAAACAGCTTCTGCAAGCACCTAGCAGGATAATAGTTTTACCAGTTCAGGTGCCAAAAGAAAACACTTAAAAGTGGTTTCTGGAGAGGTCTATCCAATTTAAAAACAAACAAACAAATGCAAAACCCCCAACAAACAAAAACAAACAAAAAAAACCCATAACAGCCAAAAGTTTTTCTAAGTGAAACAAAAAGTAAGAGGTTTTGTTTAGGGTCAAACAACATGTAATGATTCCTGCAATGAAACTGTACCTTATTCTGAAGACCAGGTAGTGTTCCAGTCATGTGTATTCAAATAAATGAACACAGGATAATTGAGATGACTAGGCTAAAGAGAAGCTTTTTTAATAGATGAACCTCAGCAGTTTGGCTTATTTAGCTGAGCATGATGAAGGTTGGAACAAGATATTTACTGCACAAGCATCACTGGAGGATGAACAGAGAAGAGCTAACAGAAAACACGTGCATGCACAGGTGCAAAGGTTGGGCATACGTGGGTCATATATGCGGTTTGGCAGTCATGAGACTTTTCAACCATCAGAGGAGTGAGATTCCGGGAAAAAAGATCCATTAGGATCATCAAGGACAAAGTCTTCATGGGTGTTAGTTTGAATGGTGGTCTGTTTGTGAAGGCTACACCGACAACCGCTGAGGACAAAGTGTCCAATGCACAAACTGGTCTAACTAATGTATCCAGGCTTTGGAGTGTGCGGTAGATGATCTAAATGCTTCACCCAGGGACAGGTAGGGATCCAGGGATGCGCTCAGTCACCTATAAACCAGTATGTCTACTTCACTGTATCAGAAGCAGTATTTGAGAGAAAGACAATGCTTATCACTCTCTAGGATGGCACCCACTGAGGCAAAGAAAGAAATGAACCCACATCTGGTACCTTTTGGGTGACTAGTCATTCTGCGTCTAGTGAGTACAGGGGAAACTACATGGGTAGAACCCAGGTCAGAAGCATGAGGCTCAAGTATTGACAATCTAATTGCTAAAAAATAAACATTTTTCCAGCTAAAACAATTCGTTAAATTCATGCATAGTCCTGGGGTGAACAAATCTGTACTCACTCTTGGCCAATAAAAGTTCAGTGAAAAAACCACATGGAGTTTAGAAGGAACCACTTAAAACCTAGATTCTAACACTTTTCTGCTATCACTGGTAAAATGCCAGCAAAGAATGAATCTAAATTGATGCCAGAGAGGAAATGAGAGGCATTAGGAGCTGAGTGCCTAATTCCTGCATTCTGGCACGCTGCCGTGCTGAGATTCAGGTGGGGACTGACTAATCATTCACAACTGTGCTGTTAAAAGAAAAGGTTATCCAGCTCTTGCAATGGCAACCCAAGCAATATCACAGATTAGAGGCAGCAACAATTTACCTTCCATAGTTAGCACTAAAAGGCTTCCATTATTTTTACGGAAACAGAAGCATTGTGCAAGTGATTTGAATCATATTCTCTCTCCTCACTTGGGAAATGGCTGAGAGCATTGATCGCTGCCCTTGCCACTCTCCGTGAGCTGCTGTGGAAAGATACAGGAAAACATAATGCCCGAGCTAAGTTGTGCAAGGATTCATTTAGGAGATAACATTTTCTCCTCAGCCTTGCAGTCACCAGCATATGCTATGCATTGAGGAGAAATATATAAAGGCAATGCAGGCTCAAAAAGTTTCTGACAATGCAGGATGAAGGCTGGGAATTCTCAGAGGAAATTTAACACGTGCTACTCCTATTCCTATATTTTTTCCTACATATCTGCTTTAGGGCATTGTCAGAGACATGAGCATTTGATTCAGGGAAGTTCTGTAGCATCTGTTGTGCAGGTCAACTTATTTCTTCTTTTGTTGGCTTTTAGAGACTATGCTTAGTTTTAAGAGGTAAAATGCGTGACAGACTATACAGTCCCTCGTCTGTCTGACCTGCCATTAACTGGAAAAACTGGGAAGACAGCAAAGGGAGCCCATAAGGAGGTGGAGGCTGTCCAGAGTTGTCAAAGCGATCATGCATACAAAGAGCACCATACCCAGCCTTCGCTAAGGAGACACAAACCAGGATACAGAGGGAAGATAGCTTGGGAAAGAGAATAACAGAGAAACTAGAGGAGGAAATATGGACAGATTGGTGTAGAAAAGACAGAGGAAGTTAGAAGAAGTCTTGAGGTGGATGGCAGGAAGCAAAAAAAGGAGAAAGTGACAATAGTTGGAAAAGAGTACCAGATAGGGAAATGGCAGTGAAAGAGAAATCAGAAAAAGATAAAAGTGATTTCAAAAAAAGAAACCAAGATGAGAAAATGAAACACCATCATTACCTACAGAAGGGCATAAAGAATAATTCCCCTTCAAGCCCTCCTCCTCTCTGAATTCAGATCAGGTATCAGATGTCAGCCTTCGGGAGAAGAAGCGGTGGCTGCAGCCCCCTTCACCCTCAGCACCCCCGGCCAGGCTTGCACCGGTCTGCCTTCCCCCACAGCCCAGCACAGCCACGCTCCCAGCCAGGCATGGGATCAGCCACAGGACACCTCAGTCCTGCCCAAAAGCATCCGCAGGAACCCCTCAGCTGACTTCCAGGGACACCAGTTTGCCACTTCTCATTCATTGTCATGCACTTTTTCATATTTATAATTTCAAAGTGCACCATGACTAAGATAAAGGAAGATTCTGGCTTTAGGTTTTACATGCTAAGATAATATCAACTTCTGTTTCAGCATCCTAAATGGAAATGAGAAAAACTTACCTGCAGGAATAAACCTGTCAAGGATTAAGGGGATTAATTTGAGACAAATCATGTTCTTCTATCTGTGACTGACATTGGATCTTTCACTTTCAGATAGTCTTCTGTTTAATCTCCTCAAGACATGTTAAGCTAACAGTAAAATATCTAGAGCACAACTTCAGAGTGTGTTTTATCACAAAGTCTCAGGAAAAATAGAAAGTGCTCTTTGTAGGTGGCACGAATCTCACCTCAACCAGCTGCAGATCGGGGAGGTTGGTTTTGTTTATATTTGTTTACTTAAATGGCATCAATTTTTTTCTGACTGTCAAAAGACAGTCAATTAAAAACAAAAGCAAGGAAAGAAGAGAGTGCTGGGAAGTAGATGGTACACAGAAGAGCATTGCTCTGAGGATAAGAAATATATTCTGACCTCACAGTGCTGCACTGCAGTGGAAGAATGGACTTACTGGAGCTAAGAGGGTGAGTTTGTATATCATAATGTACTCGTGTCCCTAGGATTTATTTTCACAGATGTAAGGCTACAACAGAGTGTGTGAAAAGGTTAAACAGCTCATTTTAGAGTCTCTTTTTCCCAGCAGATTCACAGGTGCCCAAACTTAAAAATCATAGTCAGCTGTTGACGTGCCTTAGACATGACCAGGCTGCAGGAGCTGCGGTGCCCACGGTGGGAGCAGAAGTCCTCTGCTCTGCACATTCCTCCCAAAGGGACCAGAGCATGCTGTCCTCTGCAAAAGGAGGGTCTGATAAGGTGTGATGGCCCTCTCCATGCTGGGAGGACCTGTGCAGCAGGAGAGAGCATCTCTCTCTTGTCTTGCACAAACCAACCTCAATGGCCAAAGCCCAAAGCTGAGACACCACAACTGGCTGTACTGAAACTAACTTGGGGCAAGCAAGAACAGAAGTACCATCCCTGCTCTGGCAGGGCTCCCGCGCACGGTGTGGGCACGTTCTGCCACTGTGCAAAACATTAAGAGACCTTACAGCTGTGTGAATCCTGAAATGCAGGGTCCTGCAAACTGGGCACAGCAGGGTGAGACACCTGTGATCACAAGGAAGGCACCTGGCTGCCCAAGGCAGAGAAACAGAAGAGGTGGACACCTTTTTTCTAAGGGTCAGTTCCTCAGAGCAGGGGCTGTCAGCCCCTCTATGTTTGTATGGCATCTGGCACAGGGGGGTCTTCATGCCCGCAGCCACTGCTCCGAGCTTATGCAACCACAAATGCTTATTAATAACTGTATCAGTTTTGCATCTCACTCTCTAAAACAGGTTGCACCTCCTCCCACCCCCAGCCCAATCAATCAGAAACCCTTAAAATAAATCTTCTCATTCATGCTTATAATCAAGTCTCAGAGAGAAAATAACAGTAGGCATTTGCTATCACACAAAATCAGGTTATTATCCCCAAACTCTGCCTAGCAGAACATAAAAGATACATTTTGTCTATGCCATTCTCAGTCTTGGTGTTATTTCTTTCTCTGACCTTGCTTCTTAATTCTTCATTGGTGAATGTTATTTTGAGTTCAATACAGTATTTGTTTATCAATCACCTATATTACAGAATTGCCTCTTCTGTCACTGTGACGGATGGTCCCCGTTGCTATTCACAGACCATACATGAGCACAAGGGATAGAATCTGCCCCAGACACCCTCTGTAAAGCCAAACACATCCACAGGCTGTGGATAACACTTGGCACTTTACTGAATCTACACTGCTGTTTTCATAAGAGATGTTTATTATTTTATAATTGAAAATCACCATTTAAAATTTTAGCTTCTTCCAGGAAGCACAAAAGCCTCTCAGATATAGAAGGTGAATTTCAGATGCAGTTTTGTAACTGAGCAAATCATTAGTTAGCAAATTTAAAATCATTGGTGTGCTCCGAGCCATCACTTAATTCCAAACACAGCTTTTATTGTGTTGGTGCCAGTGGTGGCACAGATACAATACCAGTTTGTAAAGTTTGCATTCAAAAAAATGCCATATCATTTCAGCAGTAATTGCATCACACGAAGAAGATACCGCAGCTGAGAAATGAGACGTTGCGTTGGAACTGTAGGTGGACTTGCATGTTCTTTGGCAGATGTAACCGAAAATTGATAGATGCGACACAACTATTTAAACATTTCAGAGACCTGTGAATACCAGACAGAAGTACTCACTGTAATTGGAGTAAGGCTTTCTTAGAAAGTCAGGTATTTAAGATTTCTTACATAAATCACCACCGTCTTGTCTGTGGTAACACACCACATATTTGAATACAGACATTATCATTCTCTACAGCTTGTCTAGTGGTTCACCTGGGGCACAGCCAGGACTGGGATGAGGCCACATTTCACTTTCGGAAGAAAGACCATGTATCTTCATGTATATAGACCTAAATTTCCTCTGCAGAAAATCTTTGATGACCACATGTGACAAAAAGGATCACGGCAAGATTAGCTGGAGACTTCCTC
Source organism: Charadrius vociferus (assembly GCF_000708025.1). NCBI lineage: Eukaryota > Metazoa > Chordata > Aves > Charadriiformes > Charadriidae > Charadrius > Charadrius vociferus. Next base: position 1,401,292 of record NW_009649458.1, on the reverse strand, counting down.
AGCCAAGCAGTGTGACCCATGCTGGTGGACAAACAGTGACATTTGAGGAAGGGGGAAGAGAGAAGCAGAATTTGTTTTAAGAATTATTATTTTTCTAAGCTTGCAAATTTCATTTTAAAATGTAATAATAAATGCCTATCTTTAAAATCACAGAAGGGGTATGGGACAGGAAAAAAGGAAAATTGAAAACGTTTTTTCATCTAGTCATTCACTGGAATATTTCAAGGTCCCTCACTGGGTGATTGGTTAAATTTAACCAATTGGTTAAATTTCTGGCATAAGGTCCCTCACTGGGTGATTGGTTAAAATCAGCATGATACAGGGACAACGTAGAGTCTCAAATTTCTGGCACATAATACATTCCCCAAGAGTCACTTCATTCGTTCCCAGAAGGGAATTTACCTAAATGAAAGCAGCAGAATTCCTAGAATTACGTGTCATGGGCAAATATATATTCCTCCAAATTATCTTCTTCCATGTTCTTTGCCTTAAGAAATGTCACATTTTTGATATTTTGTACTTAAAAGTTGTCAGTAATTACAATTCTCCTTGTGTTGTCTGAAAAGGGTGAAATAAAGGGCAGGTATTAAAACTTACTGGGCTTAATTAAAATGTTTCCAGAATCATGCTCAGAGAGATGAGTTTCCCTTAAAAAAAACCATGAAATATTCATTTTTAGTGTTATGATATTTCCATCCTTCTTTTTGATTGTACTGTTCTTTTTGAACAGTATGTTTAATCCATTAATATTTCCACTGAAACCTTTCTATGAAATAGCCATAGTCCACTGCAATTGTGCTTGTGTATTCTGTGCATACAATACCAGATAATAAGGCTCATATAGTTTTATCTTCATAGTTCCACTAAAGGTAATAACAATGTTTAATGGTCTCATCACCGCTTCACCGACGAATCGTTCCATTTGTACAGCGGCAAAGCACACAAGCGGAACCACACTCCCTCACAAAGGGAAAGAAAAAGCAGACAGAAAGGAGTAGAAGGAAAAAAAGGCTGTAAAAGCCCTACACATTGCTAACACCAACTGTATAGCAGCAAAGTAACCCTGTACAGTTCACAGAAACTCCTCAGAAAGGTGGGATGTGGTGTCACAGGTAAGGCATAGCTCAAGCTGCTCACCCCATTAAATTAGAGAGGACATGGTGATTAGGCATGAAAAATAGGTGGAGCTGAGGTCCATGAAATTTCCAGATCCAGGTGCCACATACAGACTAGAAAGAAGTTGTCAAAAGAGGAGAATCTTATGCAGGGGATGTACCGAGTGTCAGTGTCCACAGTCCTCCTCCCTGAAAGCCCATCGTTGCTTGCACACCAGATGGTTAGCTGAGGTCCTGGCCATCTGCTTGGGAAGGGCTGGAAGACAGCATCCATCCCTGCTGGTGCCCTGGATGCTGGCAGGAGCACTGGTGGCTCAGCCCTCACTAACATGCAGCACATGAAGCACCTACGAGGAAGACATCCTAAAACACCTGCAGGTGCACCGCAGCTGCTGCGTCAATGCTGGTGGTGCAAGAAACCCTTCAGGTACCTACCAATGCCGAAGTTTCCATGCTTGTAAATGGTAAAGGAGATTTTATACTGCACTGGTCTGTTGATCTGTCTTCTCAGTTATCTTAGACAAAGAGACCCTGGTAGGAGAACAACCAGGACTGTCTAAGGGGTTACAGCAGAGGCTAAATACATTTTTAGAAGGGAATCCTTAATGTCTGCCTTTTCTGGATATCTTCTTCAGCAGTTTCCCTGTGATGGGAATGACTGTGCATTTGGAGAGAGAAGTCGAGCCAGCAACGATTTTGAAAGCCCCTCAGGGATTAGTGACTCATGCAGAAAACAGCACCGCTTCAGACATGCACCTGCTTGAACATCCGTCTCCAGTGGGACATTCTCCTCCTGCAGCCAACCTTCCACAGGGGCTCTGGGTAGGGCTGCTCCCTTCTCTGACTCTAGTAAAGATATTTCCAGAGTTTCCACTTATAACTGATCAAAAATTCTTTCAATGTCTTCTGTAAGGAATGTGTGTGTGAGAGGGGGAAAGGTGTATGTACAGCCCCAAAGTCTCGTCTTCAGGCTTGTCTCTTGATGACTTTTTTCACTTCCTGCAGTTGTCCTGATGGTAAAACCAGAAGGGCTGAAGGAAAATCCGTGGTTTCTTGCTCCAGATTTTCACAGCCAAGCCTGGTGCTCTGTGCCTGCCAGCTGAATGCGTCCCCGCTGCATCCCAATGAGGTCCTGAGGCAGAGCAGCCACACCTCTCCCTCCGTTTGAGTTTTAATTGCCTTTAGCAATGGTCAGGCTTCACTCATGCCCTTTACAGTGCAGGCGTGTCTCGGTCTCATTGCATATAAAATGGAAAAAATCTCACTTTTTCAGCTCACATAGTTGGATTCTTTACTACTGATGAGGTCCTGAGTAATGTATGCACTCCATAAATAGCATGTGAAAGCTGCCTGGGGAGATACACAGACAGGATAGAGGATTGCCGTAATCAAAAGAGACACCTGGACTCTCAGTCCGAAAGCAGAGGTCTATCCAAAATAATGATTTAAAAAGTGCACATCAAAGCATTAATTCTGTACCTTAGAAGTGTTATCTTCTGTATTTCGCTAGACCTACTTGCAATTGCTGCAAGATGCTGTTTCTTTCAGATAAGAGCAACACAGTAAATGTCAGGATCAGCGGCGCTGGGCTGACTTGGGGAGGCACTGTGCTGTCATCTATAGAGCTCCGCATTTTCTCTCCATTCAGATTTCTAAAGCTGTCTTACTTCAGAGAGTATCTATATTATATTTTAGAATTGGAGCCCCAGAGGGCACCGTTCAGTCAACACGAAATGCCATCAAATCACTCGGGATAAAACCTTTTGTTGACTTTCCTGAGGTCTCATTTTATTTAGTAATTTATCTTTTGGATATGCACAGATGAGGCAAGTTTTGCTAAAATATATTTTCTAGAAGTGCTCGTTTTTTTCATAGGGGTGGTGTTTCCTCGTTTTTTAAAGATCAGCCTTTATACTCTGAAGTATGTTTGTAGCTGCAGTAGAGCCTACAACCAGTATGTAAACCAAATCTCTGTAACCTGTTGTGGTTCCAGTGAATGCAGGGAGAAGCAATATTTCACATCAATGAAAAATTTCATCAATAGACTTAAACTGTGCATATTTTACACGACTGAGTCATGCATTTGAATTGTGTGATTGAAGCAATAAGGAGCCACAGGACCTTGTGAGGTGATTACCATCATCTGCCTCCCTTTTACCTTGCACTGAATCCATAGTGCCTGGGCTTACCACCAAGCTTTGGCAGCAGTGAGAGAGGGCTTCCTTGGGCATTTCTGCTGACCCTTGGCAAAACCCTGGCCCCAGCACAGTCACTGGGATTTGGGTTGTTAATCTGAGGGCCACCCCAGGGGTTTGGTTGCCTGGGCTCAGGGTGAGATGAGAGAGGGCAGCTAGTGGCCTTGATGGAAAGAGCTGGAGGAAGTGTCTGCAGATGCTCTCCCCACCTCTGTGGGCTTCTTTTAAGCTGAAGGTCTTGCACATCGATCTTAACAGAGTTGCACCGCACCTCCATCAAAGCTATGTCTGCACCCAGGCACCTGATCTGGACCTGTGGACTTGGCTCCCTTGTTTGACTGGGACCTGGCCCGCTGCTGAGGACTTGCTGGGTGCTTGCTGGACTCTTATCCAACTCCATCTGCTCACCTCACTTGGGTGCTATGGTCGGTGAGGCTGCTTTGCCCCAGGCTCCCAGCTCCCCTTCCCTGCAGAGCAACATGCCCTTGCTGCTCCCTAACAGCCAGAAACAGGGAAGAGAAAATTTTCGCATCCAGATATCAGTTTATCACACCTATTTGCTGGATGCTGTCACATCTTTTTCTCCAGTTCCCCCTAAACCTGCTTTTGAAATCCATTAATCCAATGGCCTCAAGGGGGTTGGCTCCTCGCACTCTTTCTCCTTTAAAGTTGGAGAGATTTTCCTTCAAGAATAGTTGAGGCAAGTACAGGTGACCCCCCTCCCTGGCCCTGGCAAGCCCAGACATGACTGAGCCAGCTGAAATAGAAATTTGCAAAAAGAATGGAAATAGGTCAGACTAAACTAAAGAAAAAAAATGCTCTGCCAGGCAGATCCACCCTGGCAGTCTGCAGACTGCCCCAGGTAGCTTTGCTTCAGGTTCAGCTGCAGGTCAGTAGCAAACGTCTCACGTCTTAGAAACTAAAGGTTTTTGCAATACAGAATAATGTCTGCTTGTTTATTCTTCAGGAGTCATCTGGGGATTCCAAAGGAGTTTGTAACCATTAACGAAGCAAGTAATGATAAGCAGTAATAATCCACTTGTGATGTACCAGGTTTTAACATCCAATCCCTAAAGTACCAATTTAGCCCCAGTAGCTTTTTTAAACAAATAAACGTGCTTTTATATAGGCTGGTTGTCTTCAAGGTCCAACAACCTTTGTGGGCTTTTGCATCTTTCAAGGTATCTCCTATCCTATACTCTTGCACAGAGATCTCTGGATTTATTGCTTTTCCCGTGCACACAGCCCTCTGCATCACATCATGCTGCAGCAGCACGATGGAGGGGCTGGGCCTGCGGAGCAGCACCTCGAACCCCATCTTCCTTTGAGGGCAGGTCTCCATCAGGCAGCACACTGCTGATCTCCCCAAAGCTCTTCAGCATTTCTTTCATTCCTGTGCCTCATGTGCCTTACAACCACCGACCCACAGCAGAGATGGTCACAGCAGAGATGCCGGGATGCCACTCTGCAAACGGGCGATACAGCACACAGCCATGGGGGAGCATGGGACAAGAGCCAGTTGTGGGAACCTCTCCCCAACACGAGAGACTTGACAGACCATGGAACGGGTAAATGCACAATGAGAAGACAGGCTCTCATTTTTTTTTAGCAAGCTCTAAGCTCCTCAGGGCAGAAACTGACTTAGGACAGTTTGCTTGCACAATTAGCATCACAGGAGCCTGGAGCTCCAAGTGGGATCCCTGGGCCAGACAGCAAGCAATAAATAATACTAAGCAACTCCCCAGCTATTTAGATTTGATTTCTCTTTATCATATGTAAAAATATTTTTAAGTAAATGAAGGAATGGGAGAAACTGACCGCAGCATTGCAGTGACCATCTACAAAGTTGTAACATGACAGAGCCAAAAAAAAGTTCAGTCTTTGATTTTTCTTCACTTACATTAGACAGGAGCTACTTACAGCATGTGGATGAAGTATCTTCCAAAGGAATAACCACTTTCCAATGTAAATTGGCAATTACCTTTATCTGTTTTTATCAATTAGTGTTCACTCTGATCCAGCTCCAATGTTTCCCCTTGCCATTTATGCTGCCTCCTTGCAGAACTGTGGTGCTTCCAGATGGAAGGACATGAGATGGGACAATGCAAGTTTTTGCTCTCATATTTATTAATGAAAGACACACACACACACACAAAAAGGAGTTTTTAAACAGCCAGCTTACAGAAGAATAAGCTAACACAAGAGGGAACCGAAGGACTTCTGATTCATTTCATTATTTTCTGGATTATATCAGGCACTGGCACCATACCGAGGACATCAGGAAATTATTAACTCCATCCATAAGGGCAAGGAAATTAGAGCAAACTGCAGAGTTTCAAACTATAGGCTGAACAGTCTCTAGATACTCTGAACTCACTTCAATATGGAAATGCCACCAAACCCTTCCAATTTCTCTGCTAACCCCAGGAGATCAGCAAGTCCAGCCTGGGGACTGGGTTGCACCCCTGGAGCAACCTGGGATGCAAATATGGCCCAGTGCAGCTCCACCTGCCCACCCCAGCCAAGGTTGCACCTGCAGCCTGCTCCATCTGCCTTGGAGCCAGCCCGCCAGCTCGGCAGAGGATGCTCACCCTCCGTCTGCCACCTGCGGAGCTCCGGGCAGCGGGAGCAGGGAAGTGTGTGTCCCCTGAGCAGCACTGCAAATCAAGCCTGTGTCGACCCATGAAAGCTCCCTCGCCTTCTCCCTCCAGAGAACAATGTCTCAGGAAGAAAGCACAAGTCGTGTGTGAGGGATCTGCCAACCCCAAAGAGCACTGGGGCCAGCTGGGGTCTTGCATTGCTGCAGGGCAAGCTTAACTGCCATGACTGAAGCGTTATTAGTCTTTTTTTCAGTCTCAGAAAGCCATTTTAAGACACAGCTGTGGTTTCAAACACTTCCCAGGGCAGACTCGTCTGGCTCTAGAGGCTCAGCACAGAAATGAGAAGGATTCAGTGGCATTTCCAAATTGGGATGAGTTCAGAGTACCCAGAGGCTGTTCAGTCCCATAGCTTGAATTTATGACCACTTCTTCCTCTGCCTGCTGATTTCCTTCCTCAGTGTCCTGTCTGCCTGCTCTGAAGACATGCCATTCTGGTGAGAAATATGAGGCACGTGCTTTCCTCCTGCCAGCCTGCTGCCCACCGCATTCCTCGTTCCCCTCCTAAGAGACAGCACTAACATGTTGGCCATGTCTGGAGCTGCCACTTCCATTCAGAAGCTGGAGAATTGCCCAAAAGGGCAAAAGGCCACATCAGCCCAAAATGCTAGAGGATGACCCATATAAAACAATTAAAATGCAGCAATATGATAATTTTGCAATAACCTAATCATGCATTAATTATAGCTGTGAATGCAGGAGAGTTCCATGCTTAATCCTACCTTATGCTATATCATCTTCATTTATGTTTTATAATCTGAATTTATTTTTTCTTATCACATCAGATCTTTCTTCAGCTACAGCTTCTCATTTACATGTTTCCCTTGAACTCACTCACTGCCATGGAAGAATTTGGTTTAGCATGCAGAACTGTCTTTGGTCTTTAATACAGTTTTGTACTAGAATATTTATCTATCCTGCCATCTCCAAATCTAACACAATTCATGTGAAAGAAGTTTCACACCAACTCATCATTATTGGCAATGCTGATACTGGGTGCCAAATGATGTGGCATCATCTGCCTCAGGTGATGTCCTGGTTTAAGTGACACAGGACTAATCTCTCTTCTAATGCTTGGGAAAGCCACACTTTTAGAAGACTCTAGTGTCTGAATTTGTGAAAATATTTACCGTATATCCAGCTGTGGAATGCGGCTTTCAAGGTCTCAGTGTTTTTGAGTTAGTCAGGTGCAGGGGTGAGGAGGAGCGAGACCTGCGCACTTGACCCAAGCTGGCCAACAGGATTATTTCATACCATGAACGTCACATTGACTATAAATTAAGAGAGTTTACTGAGAAGTTCTCTCTCTCTCTTGATGGCTGAGAATTTCTTGCCCTGATGCCGGAACCCTGAGGCCTTCCCTTCCTCCTAGAGCCGTAGTGCTCACATTGCTGTCCACTGCTGGGAGTGCACAGCTTCTACTGATGGAATGGGCTGAGTATAATCCTTGTATATTTTATATATCGGTATCAATATTGGTTCTTTAGTATTATTAATGTTAATGATTCAGTATGATTCTATTAAATCTGTTTATATTTCAACCCTCAGGTTTCTGTTTTTTCTTGATTCCCCTTCCTGGGTGGGGAGCGGGTGTCAGGTGAGAGAATAATTGTCTAAATGACAATAAATTGTTGTGGGTTCCTCAAACCATAACAGGTGACTAAGCAGATGTGGAAACACACACTGCTGCTGGCTGTCCCCAAACTTGGTCCCCTGAGTAAGCAGGAGATGGCACCACAGGAAGGTGCCCTCAGCCTGTCTAAACAAGGGAGCAAAGACACAGTGAAGACAGATTATCTTCCGGTGAGTAGACACGAGCATCTGAGGAAGCTTGAAGAGTTAAAAATCTAAGGCCCCATATAATGTATGTAATTATATACATGTGTATTTTATTTTGTCATCACCAAACATCTAGCTAAATGCAAAGCATAACTGTAGGATAAAATATGTATTTATGTAGCTAATAATATAAAGGCAGTAGTAGTGAACAGTTGTCGTTGTAGAGACAGACACGACACTGAATATCCAGTTACAGCAATCGTCCCTTTATTTTACAAGCAGTGCTCTTTTATATCCTCTTAGCTGGTTGCTTATCTGGGCATATATTCTAGCATTCTACTTTTGCCCAATCCGCTCTCACATCACACACCATTCAGCCAATACAATTGTTGATCACGCGCTGTTCATGCTCTGGGAAAAGCCAGGATGTTTGCCACCCCTTATCTTGTTTGCTCGGATCTTGTCAGGATTCTCCTGTCTCTTCAAGGGTACACGGGTAACTGTCCAGGGTCAGTGTTAAACTTGTATTTTGATCCCTCGGACCAGCCAAAGTCTCCCACAAACAGTGTCTTGAGAGAATAAAATTCACTCATTATACAATTTAAATATATCGCTCTTATTAGGTTTCTTCCTTCAAAGATTCGCAGTGATATTTCTGAGGCAGAGTCTCAGACTTTAGTAGAGATAATGTTCAATGACATTCCTAAACAAAAACATTGACATACACTGTGAGAAACCATTCTTAGGATACTTTTGCAACACTGGTATAAGCAATCATAGGACATACAGATGTCTGATCCCATTTCAGTCTTGGTCATCAGCTTATATGTTTCAAATCTTTACAGTGAACCACTGTCCTGTTCATTTTGAAACACTTTTTCCTTGTTGTCTGATGAAGCAGGTTATCAAGGTGACAGCTTCCAAGATTTTCAATTGTATGTGCTTTAAAACTACTAAATTAGTGTTCACCACAACATGGTAGAAGTCTCTAATTTCAGAAGTCAGAGACATTAGGAGAGCATTTGCAAACTAGACACGGTGGCTGATAGTGTAGTTTAAATCTTAATGCAGAAAGTTTAAGATGGAATATTTTCAACTCTGTGAAGTAATGAGTAAAAAATAATGTATTAATATAATAAAGTCTACAGTCTTTGCATGAAACTTCTGTGGATATGAATTGTATGATAAGACATAATTTATAATGGCTCATGAAAACAGACTTAATATTTATTAGTGTGACTGCAGCTTATTAATCCAAACTTGTTTTATCTTTGTTGAACTAACTTAAGTCTTTCATTAAAAAAAAGACATTATAATGACATCTCCCTTCTCAAGGAGCACTGCTGATCGTAAGGAAATCAGTAATGTTTGCCAGGCTTTAGGATTTATTGAGCTTTTAATTTTGTTGGTTTTTATCTGCCTGGAGAAAAACAACTTTCTGCATGCAGCTGAGCAGTGGTCACAAAGTGGAACACACAGATTATTGCATTTTGGAGCAGGATGGACACTTGTTTTGAATCTAATCACACACTGGTAAATGATAAGTTAATTTGACCATCAATCTGCTTGCTTTTCTAAAAATTAAAACTGTATATAATAAAGAGAAGCCATTTAATGCTTTATTTATCCATTATGCTGCAGCTTCATAAAGGGAAAGCCTGTGTCTTCAGCAGGTTTAGTCCCTGTAGTCACTCTTTCATCTATGAAGTGAAAATGAACAAAATATCATGGGAAAGGCAAAATGTTGGATTGGTAGTTTAGTTCTTCTCTTACATTTCTGATATTAGCCACATCTGAAAGTATAGCGATTATTAAAAGACCGCTGCCTTCTGAGACTAGACTAAAATGCATTTATATTAAATATTAATTTCAGTATTTCTATGCAAACATATTTGAGAATGCACAGAAATATACACATGCTAAAGATACAAAAAAAAAGCATTGTTTGTGAAGGCAATACCATTTGCCTTCTGGGCAAAGTGAATATCATCTTTATAAACATGGAGAAGCCAAGATACTACTCCATTTGGGGAAAAGAAAAGCCAAAAACCATTTAAAAGAAACTCCCGTTTTTAAAATTTGCATGGGCTTTATGCAGAGAGTGTGCCTGAAAGAAAACATAGTCCTGTGTGCGGGAAGAACCTGAATGAGTGATAAAAGCAGCACACCTAAGAAGTTACCAGGTCTGAAGGCCTTCAGACCAACCCCATCACATATTCATAAGGTCCATGAAGTCAGAGCAGTGGAAAGGTTTGCTGGTGATGCAGAGCTGCCCAAAGTAGTAATGACAAAGGTAGACAGAGTGGCATAGAAAGGATGTTAGGAAAATGAGTGACAAGGTGGTAAGATACCAGATGAAGTGTGATATAGATAAACATAAAGATGCACATGATGGCAAACAATTCACACATAAACTGCTAGCTTCTGAGCTGATGGTTTTCATAACCACTCAGGAGTGAGGCCCTGGTTCACACATAAACTGCTAGCTTCTGAGCCAACCATAACCACTCAGGAGTGAGGCCCTGAGCAACTGCAGCTATTTCCTTAAAACCATCAGCTCAGTGTTTAGTAGAAGTCAAAAAAGCAAAGAAAATGGAAGGAAATATCAGGTAAACAATGGTTTCAAGGGGAAAATGGGGAGTTCCATAAAAGAGAGATCCCTTAATAGACAAGCCAGGACAGGCAGAGGAAATTCTTTGAGCTGAAACTGGTGAGGTAGCAGGAAGAAATATCACACAGACTTCTGCTTTTATGCTTCCCTGTGTATCTGCTTACAGGCACTTTTGGGCTAGGTGGATATTTCCACTGAATCAGTATGACCATTTCCATGTTCTTCTGGGATACAGGAGGGCTGCATTAAACTCCAGCTCTTCAGAGAGAACAAGCATTTTCTTTGCCTGGTAACTTAATCTTAACCTTGAATAAATTTTCCCAGACACCTGAGTGAACGTAAAGTTTGTGGCCTTTCATAAGGAGATGTACGCACCTATGAAAATTATTCCCACTGGCTTTCGGTGAACTTTGTAGAAGCAGGAACGTTGTGAGCTTTTTAAACCAAAAGCCCTGGTCCTTTCATTCAGGTTGAGAGGCAGTCAGCACACCTGCGGATCCTGGAAAACAATTATAACAGTAATTATTTGCATTTTAGTACTAGAATTTTAGCCTTACTGTGGAAATTCAATCCAGTTAAAAGTTGGCTTCTATTCAAGCAACGTCTGAATTGCTCTGCCTTTCCTTGAACCCTACCCGACAAGCAGCACGCTTTCTAAAGGTTACTCAGCAGGGTATAGACCGGTTTTATTCCAAATGCATATAATGAGAGGGTGCGAGAGGAATGGTTGAGTCAGACACAGCTTGCCATTTGTCACTGCCTACGTGGGATTAAGCAAGTGACCTTATGATGAAAGCGCAATATTAGTAGATTATTTATGAAAGCTGTTTGATATTGGAGTAACACTCGACAAAAACGAACACTTAACTGTTGTGATATAAAGATGTATTTGTGCTCCTTTGTTCGATTGTAAAAAATTCCTATTGCACTTACACTTGATTAGCCCCATTTCAGCTGTCGATCCCTGCCTGAGTGACGTTGTAGATGGATGGACTTTGGAGCCATGTTGCAGCTTCTTCCCAGCCCTGTCTCTGGTCCTGTTTCCTTCTTCTGGCTGGAGCACTTGGATGGATCTTGGCCCTGGTTCTTTGCTTGCCATGTCAGGACTTTCAGACCCCGTTATCAACTTCTGAGGGACTGCGCCTGTGAGTGAGGGTAGGGTTTGCGCAGACTCGTGCTCGGCTCCCAGCTTGTCTCTCGCCATGGGGCAGCCGGCCCTCGCTGCCGCTGAGGTGAGACTTCCCTGTCAACATGGTCAGTAATAATGGGTGATGCTGACATTTTCACAACAGGTCTACTTCAGTGTTGTTTGAGTGGATGTTAAGCTTGAATGAGTCTTTCATCGGACAATTATTATTGTCATGGCCCTCTGTGACAGTTACTAGGTGAGAACAGTCGTAGATGAAAACAGAACTTTATCCAATAATTCCTTCATACAGTCAAACTTGTGGTTGCTCTATAACATATATGCAAGAGGGATGTTCTTCTGTGTCAAAGACTGAAGAGTGTGAAGAATCTCGTGTTCTCTGCTAGTAGCTTACAATGGCCACCTTCACAGCTAAAAATGGTCATCATTCTCATAGTTTTACTTTTGGTTTCAACTTGAAGGCAGTAGATGTCGGTGCATCCCGCAAAAGAGTAGGGTTACTGCAACTTGAAGCTTCTTATATTTACATACGTTTGATCTGACTGTGTATAATTTGATGTCATTTTATGTTCTTTCTCCCAATTGACACAGTTTCCATTTATTAAACTCTGTAAATACAAAATGAGAAACACAGCTCATCCCAATTCCATTTCTCCTCTGGCATCACTTCACTGTTTCCAGTCCTCTACGGTTCTCAGTTTCCCAGCATCTTGTTGACTTCACTGCGCTTTAGTATTCATCTTCCTACAGAAGAGTCAGTGGGGCTACTCATAGTTAAAGGAGTTTAAAATACCAAAGATGTCTGAAATCCTGCAGGGAACCTACATTCTCCAGCATCTTCCATGTAGGATTTCAAAGCAATTTTCCATTGCCACAGCAAATTATGTTCTTCTTCCTCCCACAGTCCACACTCTTCCATTAACAAATATTACTGCTGTTTAAAAAGCTTTTTTCTTATGTGAAGTGAAGATGACAAAGAGACTCAACCAGAAAGTTTGATCCCTTTATTCAACTGTGCCATTTGGTCTAATAAGACATTAAATGTGCTACCTGTACCTACAAGCATTGCTTCCCTGCATCCTTTGACCATTACAATGGCACTTCTATTAACCCTTAACATCAACTGAGGTATTCTGTTTGAACTTTCAGGCTGCCACACCTGAAAGCCAGCAATGCCCAGGGCACTTGTGAAAGCTGACATTTATGCTGTAAAGGGAATCTATAAGAAACCAGGACTGCAGATTATTCTATTCTGAACAGCTAGAATACAATATTTTAGAAGAGCATCACCACTATCTGACATGAAAAAATACACTCTTACAAAGTCCTGGCTTAATAAAGCCCTGAGCAACATGGTCTGATCTTGTAGCTGACCTTGCTTTAAGCAGGAGGCTGTACTAGAGACCTCCTGAGGTCCTTCCCAACCTGAATGGTCCTATGATTCAGTTAAAGTGAATCTCTCCCAAATCCAAAAGAAAGCACTGTGCAAGGCAGCTCGTTAATGGATATTTGTTTGGGGGGGCAACAGATAATTTCTTCTTCTGGAAACCCAAACCTTGTGGCAAAACATTTTTTCCACTGATATACTCTGTTCATCCATTTTCACATTCTGGGCAATCCAGATGCCAATTGTATGGAGCACAAAGGAAAAGAAGGAAGAAAAGAGAAAGAAAGAAATATTAAAATAAGCTAAATAATTTTTGTCACTCTCCTTCATAACATCTAAAGGCTACTTACTGCCCAAGTGACATAGTAGTTATGACATCTGAGAACTTCTTTAGTATCTTCATGATTTTAACAAAGATGCAAAGAAATTAGGCTGATGCACTTGCTTGTATTGCTTGAGAGATGTACCTTATAGATTCTTAGAAAGGGCTGATGGGCTTTTTGAACAGTGCCTCAGAATCACAGAATCACAGAATGGTTAGCGTTGGAAGGGACCTCTGGAGATCATCTAGTCCAACCCCCCTGCCAGAGCAGGGTCACCTACAACAGGTTGCACAGGACAGCATCCAGGCAGGTTTTGAATGTCTCCAGAGTGGGAGACTCCACCACCTCTCTGGGCAGCCTGTGCCAGTGCTCCACTACCCTCAAGGTAAAGAAGTTCCTCCTCATGTTAAGATGGAACTTCCTATGTTCAAGTTTATGCCCATTACCCCTCGTCCTATCACTGGGCACCACTGAAAGAAGACTGCTCCCATCCCCCTGGCACCCTCCCTTTAAGTATTTGTAAGTATTAATAAGATCCCCCCTCAATCTTCTTTTCTCTAGACTAAAGAGACCCAAGTCCCTAAGCCTTTCCTCATATGAGAGATGCATGGACTGTTTTTACATTTCTGCGATTTAGTTGTCTGAACACTTCCGGGCTTGGTCTCTACTGGAGTCTTCCCTAGAAACCGGTTATGTTAGGCTACCTATTTCAAGGTTTCTTCTATCTTCTTTTGGATATAAAGGAAAGAAAGGGAGAGAGTAACTTAGAAAGTGGCCTAAGTGTCAAATTTTAAATTGTTGCTATGTAACATGCGATCTCTAAGAAGAGGGTATAATAAAATAGAAAATATGAACTTGGCAAGATACATGTATAATGAATATTTTATACAGTGAATACCGCTTTCAGTGCATAACTTATATAGTTTGAAAGAAGTCTTGCATCTGTTGTGATATCTCCACCTCCAGAAAAACCCAGAATGCTTCCTTCATAGCACCCAATAGGCTCTTGCCTCAGATCATTAACTCTTCAAAAAATGAGATGAGAAAACTCCAGTGCAAAGAACCAGGGAGAAAGGAAGAAACCTGATTCAGAGACTTTGAGCATGGGCAAGTGTATAAGATGACAAGTTGAAAAGAGGTCTGGAGTCTCCCTGAGACTGACTTCCACTGGAGGAGGAACAGGAGGTGCACTTGGCAAGGCAGGGCAATGACAGCAAAACAAAAGCACAGATGGGTAACTTTAAAAACTCACCAGGGACATGAAGCCTCAGAGAGTGGAGGTTGTTAGTTGTTCCCAACTATGTGAAACACTCATAAAACAAAGCAAAAACATACTATGCTTTACTATTTTTCTTTAGTGATTTTGTTTAGAGTTGTATTAATTGGGAAGGTAACCCTTTGCCATAATACAATGAGATTTCCTGTATCCGTTGAAGCCAGTTCATTAATCTTAGAGGAATTTGATAGTTTGATAGACCACAACAGCAGTATGTTATGTGCTTGGCAGACACGTCCTTTGATTATCTGTAATTCCTCTCAAAATTCAGGGATTAGAACGTGTTTTTCATCAATGAGCAAGGACTGTGTTAAAGGCTATTAACACTGGCTACCAGCACAGAGAGAAATATATCTGTGGGTTAACATATCTAAGGGGCTAGACACAATCCATCAGACAGGGTAATCCCATATGGTGGAAAAAATGAACCTTACTGTGTGGGAGGAAAATGGGAATACCTTTACTTTAGAGAAGAGAAAGAGATTATATGGATGGCAAAAGGATGTACAGTTGCAGCAGCCTTGGGAATTGAATGCTATCATCTCTTGAAAAAACGCCTAGGCTCCCAGTTCACAGATTTTCAAGTTATTCTAAATTACCAAGCAGGAGTATAATTATTAAAATGTATTTTTTCAAAAAAGCTGTAGAAAGTTACTATTTTGCATTATACAGTGTAGGCATCTATAGAAATGAAGGTCTTATCATGGAGGTAGAGATCAGTGTGCAAAATGTCTATACTCTATAGATATCCTTCAATCACTGCACAAATTCTTTCACATTAACTGTTTATAGGTAACTCAAGACTAGTCAGAGCACAGCCATCTGAATATTTTTTGACTACAGTCAATGGCTTGAAATGGTACCAGCCCACCAGAAGGTAAGATCCTGTGAAAGGGAACATCTCTTGTACCAGTTAGGCACTGGGCAGTATCCCCACAGGCTGCCTGCCTCTGAGACATCTCCATTTAGTATAATATTTAGTGAATATTAACAACATGGTATCATGGACTAAAGAAAGTTAATGTAAAGGAGCATTTCTGGGTTGGGAAATTAGTCAATGTTTTGATCTTAAGAGAAAGTTGAGAGAGATTAATTTCAAACATATTTTGTACAAAAGCAACAAGTCCTCTTGGGCTGTGAGAGCCACCCATCCTGAAAGAAACCAGGCAGTTGTATGCACATGAGGAGATGGGAGAATCTGGGCTTCTGATCCTCTAATTGAAGTATCAGCCCTTTTCAGTTTTGCCTCCAAAATCCCTAGCAGCACGTTCATCTACGGTCTGTGCTTGCTTTTGGTGACATCCATGGTTAAACCCTCACTGATTTGAGAGCCAAATTTTGCCTCTAGTTTTCAGGAGTAGCTATGATGCATTTATTCCTGGGTATATAACGTTTAGTGTGACACAAACATCCTTTGTAGGAAAAATCAGAACTATTATCAAATCTTTCATAGAAAGCAATACAAATCTGACTACTTTTTATCACAGTTTTACCATGCAGAAAATCCCAAAACAAACCAACAAACATGTTTGCATGTTTATCCATGACACGCTTTTTTTTGATGAAATACTCATTTGTAACATACAGTGTCCAGGAGAGATAATATATGTTAGAGGCCTGTTAAAGGTTTATTAAGTCACCTGATAGCACTTAATGTTCAAAGAGGAGCAGCAAAGCTGGTGAAGGGTCTGGAGAACAAGTCCCATGAGGATCAGCTGAAGGAACTGGGGTTGTTTTCCTGAAGGAAAGGAGGCTGAGGGGAGACCTTATCGCTCTCTACAACTACCTGAAAGGAGGGTGTAGTGGGGGGGGAAATCGGTCTCTTCTCCCAAGTAACAGGTGACAGGACAAGAGGAAATGGCCTCAAGTTCTGCCAGGGGAGGTTTAGATTGGATATTAGGAAAAATGTCTTCACTTAAAGGGTTGTCAAGCACTGGGACAGGCTGTCCAGGGGAGTGGTTGAGTCCCCATCCCTGGAGGTATTTAAAAGTGTAGACGTGCTGCTTAGGGACATGGTTTAGTGGTGGACTTGGCAGTGTTAGGTTTATGGTTTGACTCAATGATCTTAAAGGTCTTTTCCACACTAAAAGATGTTGTGATTCCCTGATTATAGCAATATGGCACAGATTATCATAAAAATATTTTATATTTTAATATTACAGAGTATTAAGTGTAGATGTTAATTTTAATGGGGACCAGAATAAAAACTATAACATACCACATGATTTCTATTTCCAGTCCAAGCAGTTTTCAAAGTGATGAAATAAAGTTTAATAAAAATTTCACAAGGATCTTCAATGATTAAGCTGCAGCTCAAGTTACAGCACATAAAAAATATCTGGCAATTACTTGCAATACATTTGTGAGAGTCACAATCTGTTTTGACAATCTGAGAACAGCAAATGGAGAAATTCATCAAACAAGGAAAAATACTTGTAAATAGATGGAAGAGAACTGAGAGAGAAAGCAGTAGTATGCTCATAGTCTAACAGGCACATACCTGGAGATTAGGCATTGTTCTCCTTCCAGTGTTTCTCTTTGGTGACTATGAGGTACATGGATTGGTGAGGACCAATCTACAACCAGAAAAGTAAGGAGTGTTTTTTCCCAGTCAGTGAAGTTCAGGAAGGAAATAAACCCCACAGACTTTCACAGTGCTGCCTTTACTGGAGTTTCAGGTAACCCACAGCTAATTTGGGCATAATTTGACATCTGTTGGAGAAGAAGCAGCTGCCTGCTACTTCAGAGAAAGCTGTTGAGATGCCTTAAGCAAGAAACCTGACTGCTGCAGCCAGCCACTGCCCTGCGCCTGCCTGGTGCGCGCTGAGGGATCGCACATGGACACTGCTCCCCAGGCACTCCCTCTCTATATACAGCTTTTAAGGTTCACCTGCAAATTAAGGGCTCTTCTGACAGGCTTCTCATGCACCTGAACAGGGAATACACTTTGGACCACAGAAAGAGATTGAACATCACCCTTTTTAATGCTGCAATGTCATGCCACATTTTTAGAGATGCAGTGTACTGAAAACGTAGTGAGCCTGTCTCAGCATCACAACAGAGACTGATATCATGCTTGAAGTTGCTCAGCATCCCCATCTACCAGCTCCTTTCCTCCCTGTCATATGTCCCTCTGGCAGCGAAGCAAGGCTTCTGGTTTCTCTGTAGCCCCCTTCCTGCCCACCTCACAGAGCCAACACAGCCAAGGCTGTGTCATCAGCTGGGCACCACTCTTGTTCCTCCTCTCTCCTAACTTAATAAAATTCCTATTCATGAAGTTTCGTAATATCTCTGTGTGGTCTTAAGTCCAGAATGATGTCAAACGCTTCAAAGACACAATAGGGCCATTGCAGCATTTTGCATCCTCCTGCTGCCTCCTAAGGTAGTAGCAAAGAAGTGCTGCAAATCCTTGGCTATTCAGTAAGTCAATCAAAGCCAGAGGAGGAGGGTGGAGGGACCTTTTTGGGGGTGGGGTGTACAATGTGGGGAAGGATTTAGCTGAAATGTGCACCCAGATGTGCCCAACTCAGACAATCTTTTGTTTTGTACTCCAATCACTGATGTGTGATTGCTTTGGGTCCTTTAGTACAAATATTTTGCTTCTATTCACTTGCCATTCAAATCTGACCGTCCTCCCTGGTTCCCAAGCAACTTACAGTACTAACAATGTTAATTATAAAGTACTGAGGGCAGGACATGGACCTGTTGGAGCAGGTCCAGAGCAGGGCCATGAAGATGATCAGAGGGCTGGAGAACCTCTCCTATGAGGAGAGGCTGAGAGAGTTGTGGTTGTTCAGTCTGGAGAAGAGAAGGCTCCAGGGAGACCTTATTGCGGCCTTCCAGTACCTGAAGGGGGCACACAGGAAAGCTGGAGAGGCACTTTTGACAAGGGCGTGTAGTGATAGGACAAGAGGCAATGGCTTTAAACTGAAAGAAGGTAAATTTAGATTAAATATTAGGAAGAAATGTTTCACTCTGAGGGTGGTGAGGCACTGGAACAGGTTGCCCAGGGAGGCTGTGGATAACCCATCCCTGGAGGTGTTCAAGGCCAGGCTGGATGGGGCTCTGAGCAACCTGGTCTAGTGGGAGGTGTCCCTGCCCATGGCAGGGGGGTTGGAACTGGATGATTTTAAAGGTCCCTTCCGACCCAAACCATTCTATGATTCTATGATTGTATGTAACCGAAGAGAAATGGAGGAATGTAAGAACAGTGTACTCAAGCAACCGTGACACGGAAACAAGAATTTTAAAAGTCAATCTCAGACATGGCAATCAGGCAACACCAGCTCTGCCACAGCTTCTTTCCCTGATTGTGAACCAGGACTGAAAAAAATTTCAGCAGTCATTTACTCCGGATGTTGTGAAATCGTACTGGCCAAGCTAAGTGCTGTCAGCCCACATCTCAGAAACCTGACAGCAGAAACAGTGACTCACAAATCCTGCAGTTAAACTAGTGTTACATGAATAGGACTGCGTGGAGATGCAAGCTGAACTCTGTATTTTTATTGAGGTGTAAGAGTGTTTTGTACATTTGTTTGATATTTCCATCTATTTAATATGTTTCTTTGAACTGATTCCATGGCATTTTTTTCTGAAGTGTCTGTCCATAACAAAAAAAAAGAAAGAATTCATAGTTTATAAGTCCCTGACTGGAGCACCATCCTTAAACTGTAAAGTAAGTTTATCTGACTGAAAGCTAGAAGAATGCAGCCATTAATGGTAATTTTAGGCCTCTGAAGTAAGACTTGTCTTTAAGCGCCTCTTATCCTTACTTTTACTTCTTTTCCAAGCATGAACCTCACACAGTAGAAATCTGGTTACTTTTTCATAAGCTGCTCCCATGAACACTGGAGATGAGGAAATGTTTTTTTGGGGATAGAAAAAAGGAATAAGTCTTTAACCTCCATTGTTTATGACACTTCCTAGAACCCTCTCTGGAGCATTTAGCCCCATTATATTTGGCAAGAAAGGAGCTAAATCTGTTGCTGGAGACATAATAGCAAATGATGCTGGAGGCAGGCTTCATCTGAACGTGACGCCACAAAACGCTCCAGGCTGACACCTGTGCTGTGACACCTGCGGGCCAGTCGTCCCCTGCCAGGTATGTTTGTCACCAGAGCAGTGATCGGCACCCCCAGGGATGTGAGTGGGGAACGGAGGCCCAGTGGAACAGAAGTAAGCCTCACATATCTACCCAGCTTCACTGAGACAAACTGAGGCCCCTTTACCAGCACTTCACAGCTCTCCTTTACAGAAAAGAAAAGTGAAATAAAACTAGCTTGAGCTTTGAAAACTGTAAAATCCATTTTAAAATTTGGGGGAAAAAAGCTTTAAGAAAAAAGAACACGAAATAATTGGTCACCAATCTCTATAGCATTTGCTGTCAGAGTGTGTGACTGGGAAAGGAGCAGGAGATGAGGGCCAAGTGCTGAGGTTTGTGGCAGCATGGTCATGGGGTCCCCTCAACAGTCATAATCCACCGCTGCAAGAGACAATGCAGGACTGTTAATATTTCATTGAGCTTATTTACACCCCAGAATGTTTGAAAAGATTTCCAAGGAGGTGGTTAAATCTTTCTGGCTTACTGTCGTTCATTTCTTCCTTGGAGTTAATTGTTGGTCCAGAACCAGCACTGGCATTTCAAATGCCACTGAAAGGGATTTCCCATCCACAATATGACCTGTTGTATTGGTGTCTTTACTGTACCAAAGAGACAGCTATTTCACATGAGCTTAATAATGCCCAGAAAAATTATAAACACTGATCCTTGCTCTGTTTATCACCATTCCTAAAAAAATACTGATGTAGAAAACTGCAGGCTCAGCCACAATAGTCGAAGGTGCTTTATTTGAATGCCCTTACACAGAATGACTTTCAAAAACAGAAACTAAGTGGTTAAAATAGCTCTTGAAAAAGCTTTTGGCAATATTGAGCATAAAAGAGAGAAGCATTCAGGTAAAATGCTGGTTCACTCAAAGAATCCTCTTTCCTCTGGTTTACTTATTTTTTTATTCAGACAGCACAGGATGAGTTTGAGCTGGCTTTTCTTCAAAAATAATATTTCTGTAAAGCCGTGTGCTTTGCCCCAGTGAGACATTGCATAGGAGAGATATTTTTAAATGAACATTTTAAAGGTGAACTTCACAACAGTGACACACCTGTAGGCATTTGTGTTGCATGAGTAATAGCGAAAAAGACTAACAGGTTGTTATAGCAACAAGCATTAAGCAATGACTCCATGAGAGGAATTGAGTGACATCAGAATAGCACCTTGAAAATAGCTGCTTTCGCTGGGAGTCTCGTTTTGCAGGACAGGCTTTATTTTCTTCATTTTTTTATTTTATTTTCATTTCTTTTTCCCCAGCCCCTGCAGCTCAAAGGAGCCATGAGCACAGGGGAAACCTGAACTCTTGTCTCACGCGCAGCGCGGGGATGAGCACAAGCAGCAGGACCAGCAAGGTGTGAGCACCATGTGTTTGGAGATGTTCCCTTGTTTCTCCCACAGATCTCTGAGTGCTTCCAAGAAGAAGGAACTTTTTTCCCCAAACTTTGCTTGCTGTTACTCCTCCAAATTTCTCCCCAGATGTAGGGCCAGACTCCTTGACTCAAAGTTTCTCTGTCCCTCAAGCTTCTGTGCAGAGGATTTCTGCCTTCAGACCTTAGCACGGTGTCACACTAAGCCTTCCAACCCCCAAGGAAAAAGGAGGTCCGCAAAGAGCAGAAAATATGCAGCATGAAAGGGCTGGGGCTGGGATGGCTGTGGTGCTCTTGGAGTTATTCTAAGTGATATCTGAGTAGTCCATAACATCCATCCCCATAACAGTTTCTTCAGAAGCAGATTTAACCTCCTTTCAAGTCCATTCTCTTATTCCTGTTAGCCGAGAGGCTCAAGAGTTACTGTTTTGGGGCTTTTTTTTTCTAGAAATGTACCTTAATTTTTATCAATGCATTATTTCACCCTAGAGGCTTAAATAGGCACAGAGAGATGTCTGTTTGTCCCTTTATTTCTTGCGAGCAGTAGGGTTGGATGAGGCTACCTACCTTACATCTCATCCCCCAAACAGATGAAGAACTAAAGATTCAAGGACTTCGTAGGTGGATATAGAAGATTATCTCCAATTTTCCTCTTCTCTGGTCTCTTCATCTCCCTTAGCTAATCCATGGTTTCCTCTCTTCTGGACAGTTTCTGTGGCTTTATTGCCTCTTCTTGATTACCTGTCTGGTTATAGGCAAAGGGAAGGTGAAAGAGGGCTTGGCACTCCAGATGGTAGTGAAACATAGGTGTAAAGAACATGGAGTCTAATACCCCAAAAAATGGTGCTTTAGACACCAGCACATTACTTACAAAAGCCAAAGAAAATTTCTACAATAGCAATTTCCTTCTCTGAAGAGCCTGATTTGTAGAAATGAGCTTAAAAATATAGATTAACTTTCCCATAACTTCAGGATGCTTTTCCAGACAGGCTCCTTCCAGGCTTTGCCACATCATTGCCTCTCTGGCCCTGAGACATCACCTGCTGGATAGAGGCGATCAGGAGATCACACATATGCTGATCTGATGTGTGTGGCAAATGGGAATAAAGAATAAGATGTTGCAAGACATCACTCATAGTACGTGAAACAGAAAACAGAAATATGGCAGAGGAGGTGAGTGAGGAGGGCCAGATATCTTAGTCTCATGTATAACGCATGAAACTTGGTGGATCTGCAAATTCATTGCTGAGGCCAAGCACTAACTGCAATGCAGAAGCAGAGAGCACCAGCCAGTGACTGCTTGGGTGCTGCAAAAGCATCTAGGGGTATGTGGCAGACCTTATTGTTGGTTTTGTGTTTGGCTGGAAAGGCTGAACTCATTGCAGAGTTTCTGGTCCTGATGCAATGGAAGAACACCGGAAGCTTCCTGGATTAGCTGCTTTTAGCAGCTGAGATGGGACTCCAGTCCCCCAGGCTTTTCTCCTTTCCAGCAAAATAAGACATTTCAGTCAAGATGCCTAACATTAAGAAGTTAAGCACTCACAACTGATAATATTTAGAACAGTAACCAAAATGGCCACAAACTCTCCAGATATCAAAGATACTGCATGAGTCATTAATGAGTGCTGTAAAGAAGTCTTTATCTGTGACAGGATCAGAAAGTTACAACCCACCACACTGTATACTCAGTCATTTTTAATGACTCAGCCTGCTCTGACTTCAGGAAACCCTATAGTGCTGAATCTCAATTTATGGTCCAGAAATGGTTAATGAACCTCAGCAGAAAAGACAGAGGCGACTAATTTGCACATTTGGACATCTGAGAAAAAAGAGGAAGAATAGGAATATCTTAAAAAGATGGAGGTAAAAAAAAAAAAAGACTCATTAGTATGCCAAGACATTTAATTTAATTGCCTGGGTAACAGATTTCTCTATAAAGAAAACAAATACCTAGTCTGGCTTCCCATCTCCCTACATCTCTGAATGAACTAGCCTGAGGAGAGAGAGAGATGCTGTGTCCTTGGACACCTGCCCTTTATCTACAGAAACAATATACATACCAAAAATAAATGTGAACAATAGATGCCCCAAATATTGGGACACATTGACTTGTAAACAATGAATAGCCCAAATCCAATACCAGTCATAAGAGCAATACAGAAGAAGCCATAGTGCTTCAAGTCTTGCCCAGGAAGTTAAGGATAGAAGACAAAACTGATTTGAAATGCCACTTCAAGCCATGCACTCTTGGTAGGACATACAAGCTCAAAAACATGCCGGCATTTTTCCAATGGAAGCTCCTTTCTAAATCTAAGGGAAAAATCCAAGTGCTTGATTCACTTGCTAGTTTTCCTGATCCTGAGGGGCTTTTCCCTCCCGTCTGCCCATAGGAAGCCTTGGGTAAAGCCCTCAAACTCTCCTGCTACTCAGTGCTGGTCACAGCTTCATAGCTGCACGGCTTCCCTGCTCTTCTTTCCATCCCCCCTGCCCTGAGGCTGGGGTGACTTCTGCTCCTGCACAAAGACACATGAAAGGAGAGCTTTTCATCTCACCAAGAAAAGAAAGGATTTCAGCCCAATCATACTGTTGCATAGGAAAAGGAAGCAAAAGACTGGGAGATGACCAAGAAATTATGCTCCAGGAGTAGCAAGACTATAAAATTCAAGCATATATTCAAACTAAGAGACAACTTATATATATATATGTGGTGTGTGCATGTATATATATATATATACAATCACACATACACACACACACACAGAGCAGATATACATATCTATATATGTATATATAACACTTCTTCATAACAAGGGTGGACTCATAACCAAATGTCTATGATCTAGTCGTATATAAACTCTTGGAGAGAACGTCACTGACAGGATGAGATTTATCTCATTCTCAACTAAATGTCCACAACAGGACAATTGAATTGCATCATCAAAGTGCCTATTTTTCTCTATTGACTATTAAGGAAGCCTAAAAGGACTAACAGTTTGCCTTCACAAATCTTAAAACAGGTGCTGAAAATGGAAAGACAGCAATGTCTGTTGAATTAAAACTTTGCTGGAAGAAATGCTTTCAGAAGAGGCCCATGTTTGGTAAAACAGATAACAATACAAAGCAGCATTTCTTATTTATAGAACTCCTAATAAGAATAAAGAAATCCAAGCTCATACAGAAGTCTGGTCCATAAGTAATTCCTCTTTTTGTATAAAAATGTCTTACTATTCACAAACAATCTCATATGAATAATATGAGGGGGGGACACGGACAGGATGGACTAGATGATCTCCAGAGGTCCCTTCCAACCCTGACCATTCTGTGATTCTGTGATTCTGTGAATACAAACACATTGCCCAAAATGTTGTGCTTTTATATGTGTTATACCTTCAAGAAGAATAGAATTTGTGAGGGAGGAAGGTGGTTGTTTGATCTTCAACGATAGTAACTCAGAAGTACCAAGCAGATTTAAAGAAATGACCGTACCTCTGGAAAAGATCCAATCTAATCTTCCACAAATTTAAATGTAATACCAAATTCCATTAAAACATTAGACTATCTGCTTCTGATGCCACAACAGAGAACAAACCCACACCTTTTCCTAATACAGTTGCTGCCACAAACTGAAATAAACTCTCTAATTAATAAATAAATGTGTATGCATATTATACACTGAACTTTATCTCACCAAATCTTAACCATATGGTTGGGCATCTAGTCTGCATTAGGCAGCCAGTTTGAGTTCAGTCTTTCTCACCTCTCTCTGTATAACCTGAGCAGATGCAGATCATCCCCAAACACCAACCTGGGAGCACCCTACCTGTCCTAGCTGCCCATAACAAAAGATATAAGCACTACCAGAAGGTGCCTCTCTTTCTACAGTGATTTCAAATGAAACCTAGGCCAAATTTATTTCAGTTGCCTCAGTGAGGAGATCTGGGTTGAACTCCACTTTACATTGCATGGTGGGGGAACGTCCCCAGGGAAGGAATCTTCCAAAATCCCCAAAGAAGACTCCATAGCAGAAAAATGCAAAAACTAGTCTGAAATTCAGACCTTCAACCTAGTAAACGTCATGAGGAAACGCAGTTATGTCATGTCTCCACCTGGTTTATGCTGCACGTGACCTGGCCAGCCCTGGGAGAGGTGTGAAGCCTGGCATGGTCTTCACTGAGCTGTGCATCTAAACTGAGCCACAGATTGTTGTGAATCCCACCTGCTGCAGAACAAAACACTCAGCAGGTTGTGGGCACCCAACATAGTGATCCACCCAACATCCTCACATAATACAATTGCAAGCACAGGGTGAAACCACACAGAAATCTTAGACACCACATGTCACTGGCCTGATACAACGCAGGTAAATGCAGCCAGCCTCAGAAATGCCTTTCAAATACTTTAGAGACACAGCCAGAGATGGTTGGATGCTGCAGCTGGCAGAAATTCAGCTTGGGGAATATTAACTCGCTTGATTGCAGCTCTGAATCATATTTACCTGCAAATCTGCTTTCAGTGAGTCACATGTACACGTTTTCCTTCATGAAAAGGAAACCACATCAGCTTCTTATTGAAAGACTTTCTGCTCTTCTCAAGGTATTTCTTGCTGTTCCTGCTAAGCGTCCCTCCAGTTTCCCATTATCTTCTTTCCTGCCCTTACTCCATGCAGTTTTTCCCAGCTGCTCACTGTCCTGACATCCTCTTGCCCTCCCAAAAACTTTCCCTTATCTCACATTTTCCAGTTCTGTCATTGTCCTCTTCTGGTTTTCCGTATCTTCCTCCCACACCTTACGTTCCCATCTTCAGTCTTATGCACAAGAACTTACATTTTTTTAGCAACCACTGATGGCAACCAATGGCATTAACCATTTTTATATGGGCAAATGTGACCAAAATCAATTCTGTGAGAAGTAAAAAAATGAGAAGAAAACCAGACCAACCCAAGCCAGGGTTGGCTGGCACTCTATTTGGATCATATAGCTCTGAGCCAGACCTGCTCTAGACCAGGGTAACTGCACTCTAACACAGCCAGTGGGTTTTCCTGCAAAGGCTCTTCCACAGCCCAAGACATAACTGCACTACCACAGAGCCCTGATCATGTGGAACATCCTTTGTTTGACATGAAAAGTAAGTCTGATCACTACGCAAGGGGCGCTGATGATAACTTTGGGTAGATGGGATGGAGGGAGAGAAATGTAGTCCCTCTGAGTTAAACCGGAAGAGTTTAATCT
>NW_009649458.1:1372338-1375057 GCF_000708025.1 Charadrius vociferus | reverse complement strand
TAATTCCTTGCTGAATTAATAATATGAAAAGGCTTAATCCTGCTAATTACCATGGAGCGAATTGCAAAGCGTTGAAGAGATAAATTCATATGGGAAACTGCAAACAGACGTTATTGTGCTTCACAATATAATTTTTTATCACCACCAAACTCCACAAAGATTTCCTCCAGACTAGCTTTCTGTCTAAAACCGCCAAATCTGTGTCCGTTAAAGTAATTTCCGCATAGTTATAATCTGTTATACTTGTCAAGGAAAATTGAATTTGCACAAACTTCCTTGCCATTGGGTATGTAGAGTTCAGTTATTAAAGCTTAGTTTCAGTTTGGGAAAATGTCAGCAATGGGTCTGTGGCTTTGTGCATTGACAAATACAAATCAAAAGAGTATCTCTAAAAATATTAATTGGCTCCCAAAATAAGAAATGAAGAGACAATTTTGAAAAATCTGTAAACACAGTGACCCAAGGAAAGAGGCGTCAAGTACTTTAAGTGAATCCTTAAAATTGATAAAATACATTGAAAAGCCTGGTTTTGCTTTTTTTATTTTTATCTCTTCATGTATATATAAGCTTCTGGCTCTAATTAAAATCTTCCTATCTCTCAACTAACATCTACTGCTACAAAGTGATAACAAACTTAAACCATGGGACTGGTCTTTGGAAAATTAAGAATTCTGGTCTTGGAGATAAGCAGGTTTATAGGTCTTAATCGATTGTAGGCCTTAACTGATTATAAACCCAAGATCTTTCTGTTACATCCTAATCAGTATTTATTTCTTGATTGCCCTAATGCAAGACTCCAAGCACTGCTTAATTACTTAGGCTAAAATAACAATATTTCAGACAGTTTTAATTGGATTAAGGGCACTGTCAAGCTTGGCCTTTTATAACTATATACTTAATTTCTCAGTCCTGCTGTTAATGCCATGAAAAGTCTGTTTTTTTCTGAAAGATAAGACTCCTGCCAGTGGTTGGTCTCGCAGAGACGTATGAATGGACTGCAGTCCTGCAGACTTCAGCGAGCAGACAGAAAGCAGGGATGTGTCCTACTAGGGTCTCAAAGGACCCTGGCAAAACTGTCTGGCAGACTAAATAGGGCAAAAATGTACTCCTGTGAAGAGCGTTAATCATTGGCGAGGCGACAAGATGCAGAGAGGTCTGAACACCAGCTTTGATTCGGAGTGATATGTTAATGGAAGTAAAGTGACGGCTGGCATATGCCTCAGTGGAGAAAGACAGCACCTCCTGTGAAATAATTCTGATCAAATGAACGCTAAATGCCAAACGTAAATGCCTAAATTTAACCAGCTAAATGTAGCTGGATCTCCATCTCCATTCTGCTTAGTGAACTGGTCCTCAGAAAATCGGAAGAGCAGGTCACACTTACTCACATGGGGTCAGTTTCTAATATGAAACAATGACATCTAAGATTTGTGACAGGTCTATTTGATGGCAACAAAAAAGTCAGAGTAGAGGCACTAGACCCTGTTCTGCATTGCCCATAACCTGGTATGGTTCACATAGCTCAGGGTGAAGGTGATAATTTAGCAGTTGCCTCTCCACTATTTTTTAAACGATCTTCCTACTTCTTTCATTGTTTCTTCACATGCAACCAAGAATTTCCACATACCAATATAAAAAATATGTTCAATACAACACTTTTGACATTCTTAGTGGCATTTCTCTGTAAAACGACTGAGTAATTACAAATTCTATGAAATTTTCCCTGTGAGTTGGTAACAGTGCTAGAGCAGGGCTCTCATACAGGAGAATTACCTGTTTTTTCTTTCATTCTTATTTATTTCATTTCTAAATACCTATTTTTCAGAAATTGGAATTGCTTCTAATGGTTTACATTGAATCATTCATCCCATTTTCTTTTTGTATATATTATTTTTCATCAGCTATAAAAAACGGAGTCCTGAAACACCTTAAGGTCGCTGAAAGTTTAGGTAAATTACATTCAATCACCTTTTGTAAATTGCAAAATTACAAAACTAGCGTCAAGACCAGAAATTTCATTAGTAAAAAGCATCAAATAAATTGCTCAAGTCTCAAAAATTTTCATCAGTGCAAATGTCCTTTTAAGCCACTCTCCTTGGGGCAATTTTAAAAATATTTTTAATTATTAACCAGTGAAAGCAGCCACCAGACTTCCTGAGCATACACAGAGAAAGATCTTCTCTCTGAACCATGACCAAATTCAACACAGAGGTGAAAGAAAAGGAAATTTGGGGTGCTGGAAGGGGAGGGGGTGTACGGCCAGGGCAAGCTCAGGAATTTAAACTATATTTCTCAAATGCTGGCTCAACATCCTCTCTTTATTAGATCAATGTAGCTGCATTGGGTTTGCATGGCAAGGTTTCAGTAGCGGGGTTACTACAGGGGTGGCTTCTGTGAGAAGCTGCCAGTGGCTTCCCCCATGTCCGACAGAGCCAATGCCAGCCGGCTGCAAGATGGACCCACCGCTGGCCGAGGCTGAGCCCATCAGTGACAGCAGTAGCACCTCTGGGGTAACAGTTAAGAACATGGCGGGAAACTGCGCAACAGCAATAGCAGCCGGAGAGAGGAGTGAGAATATGTGAGAGCAACAGTTCTGCAGACACCAAGGTCAGTGAAGAAGGAGGGGAGGAGATGCTCCAGGCTCTGGAGCAGAGATTCCCCTGCAGCCTGTGGCGAAGACCATGGTGAGGCAGGCTGGGCCCCTGCGGCCCATGGGGGG
>NW_009649458.1:1315665-1372224 GCF_000708025.1 Charadrius vociferus | reverse complement strand
GGGGACCCACACTGGAGCAGTCTGCTCCTGAAGGACTGCATCTGTGGAAGGATCCACGCTGGAGCAGTTTGTGAAGAACTGTAGCCTGTGAGAGGGACTCACTTCAGAGAAGTTCACGCAGGACTGTCTCCCGTGGGAGATACCCCACGCTGGAGCAGGGGAAGAGTGTGAGGAGTCCTCCCCCTGAGGAGGAAGGGGCAGCAGAGACAATGTGGGATGAACTGACCACATCCCCCATTCCCCATCCACCTGTGCCACTCAGGGGGAGGAGAGAGAGAAAATCAGGAGTGAAGTTGAGCCTGGGAAGAAGGGAGGGGTGGGGGGAAGGTGTTTTAAGATTTGGGGGTTATTTCTCATCATCCTACTCTGATTTGATTGGTAATAAATTAAACTTATTTCCCCAAGTAGAAACTGTTTTGCCCATTACAGGAATTGCTGAGTGATCCCCCTGTCCTTATCTCAACCCACAAGGCTTTCATTATATTTTCTCTCCCCTGTCCAACTGAGGAGGGGAGTGATAGAGAGGCCTGGTGGGTTCCCGGCATCCAGCCAGGGTCAACCCATCACAGTAGCTAATGGCCAAAAAAAGGTCAAAAAGAATCAGTGTTGCAGAGGTTGAAAAACTCATCACTCCTAAACCTCAGCAGTGGTAGGTGCAATGATAAAACTTCCTCATGTCCAGTAAGGGGGGTTCAGGCTGGGGGTTTTTTAAGTCTTTTTTTAAAGGTCCTTTTTTAAGGATTTTTTTTATCTTTATGAATTTTAAGGTAGATGTGGAGTCCAGCACAGAGCTGCCTGAGTTGCAGCAGACACATGCTGTGAGAAGACATTTGCTTGTGGTTTATGTGATAACACTCTTCCCTTTTTTTTCCCTATTTGGTGCAGGATGGTGTATTTCCAACCCATGGCTGGAAACCTCTGGACAGATCGAGAGGCTTGGAGTGTGTGGGCTCCATTTTCCTATTGCACTTTTCCACAATTGGGCTGGATACAACTCCCACCCCTGGGTGCCTGCACGCTCCTCTGCTCCCCTCTCAGAGCATCTCTCTGGCATTTGGTTATCATGCAGTGTGTCCACTTGCCTGTCCATCATTGCTGGCAAAGTCACGCTTCCTAATGCTAACTGCTTGTCAGGTTTTCCCCTCCATTCGGTTGTCATAGACCTGTCTTCTCACAGAACTGTTAGCAATCCCATCCCCCTGCGTGCGCTGCAGGATGAGATGGACACAAGCTGCTGCACCCACCAGCTACGCAAATGCTGGAAAAATGGGGGCAGTGGCCAAGCAAAACATCTCTGAAGCCTAACAGAAGCAAATAAAAATGCATTATCTTTTAATGATTCCTTTGGTGTTCTATACAATTCCATAGCTAAATCTTACAGGGTTATTAAAAATCTACAGAAATCTATAGATACTGTACTTTCTGTTAAACCCTATAGAACTTTTCCTACAGGGATCTTGGATTCAGGACCGTGCCGAATCACAGTAATAAAAAAGTCAGGGTTAAGTCCTTGTTTTTACCACCTATTGCTGACCTGAACTACTCCAGCCACGGGCCACCATGGCCAGAAAAAGCTTTAGGAAGCCCTGCAGCAGTGTACACAGCAGCATCCCCGAACAAAATTTCAGAAGAGGACTCTACACAGCTCCAATGGCTTTGTACAAGCCCTGGCACTCATGGAGAGGGTTAACCACCCACTGATGAAAACCACATCTGGTTGCTCACACCATACCTGACCAGGGAGTGGGCAGTAAAATGTCCTACCCCACTGGGAGCCAGTGCCCTGACAGCTCAGTGGGCATCCCAACCTCCCTCTTTGAAGGCGATTCAAAGCAAGCCTGATCCTACTCCTGCCATCTGTGCAGTTCACTTAATTCCACAGCAAAAAAATCATAGAATCATAGGATTATTTTGGTTGGAAGAGACCTTTAAGATCATCAAGTCCAACCATTAACCTAATACTGCCAAGTCACCACTAAACAATGTCGCTCAGCACTACATTTACACGTCTTTTAAATACCTCCAGGGGTGGCAACACAACCACTTCCCTGGGCAGCCTGTTCCAATGCTTGACAACCCTTTCCGTGAAGACATTTTTCCTAATATCCAATCTAAACCTTTCCTGGTGTAATTTGACGCCATTTCCTCTTGTCCAATCACTTGTTACTTGGGAGAAGAGACCAACCCCCACCTGGTTACAACCTCCTTTCAGGTAGCTGTAAAGAGTGATAAGATCTCCCCTGAGCCTCATTTTCTCCAGGCAGAACAACCCCAATTCCCAATTCCCTCAGCTGATCCTCATAAGACTTGTTCTCCAGGGCCTTCACCATTTTCATCGCCCTTCTCTGAACAAAAATATAGTTATTGACACTAATTCTTGATTGCAGACAGGACCACAGCAGGTCCCCCGTGGTACCACACTCCAGGACAGCTGTGTGGTGCTGTTGGGTGGGCTCCTGCCCACTGCCTGCTCCACTGAGCAGTGCCATTGGACCCCCAAAACCATCAACACTGCACCCCCCCCAGCAGAGCAGCAGCCCCACATCACAAGCGATTGAATACTCAGGGTCTCAAGTACAGGCACCTGAAGCACCACATAAATAAACTATGGGTGAGAGGGAGGGAAGAATAGGCTAATAATTTCCTGTTGTGTAATTACAGTAAAAATAGCTAATCCTGAATAAAGTTATTGCTTCGTTGTCGTATCCGTGGCAACAGAAACAGACAGCGACTGCTGGACTGTCTGCAAATGAACGTGGCTTTCTTCTCCATCACATAAAGCACATCAGTCTGCCCCAGTGCTTCAGCAGGCAGGCAAGGAAGGGCTGGGGTGGTCTCCTTGCTGGGGTGAGCGGCCCCAGTGGCAGGGTAATGCACACCCACGCTCAGCAAGCGCTGTATAAACCTTTCAGAGCACCCTGGTCTGCTCCCCTGGGCCTTTTGCGAAGACACAAACAGGGAAATATGGGGGAATGCACGGCGCAGGGAGACATGGGGTTATTTCCAGCCAGCCCCTCACCTCCCAACAGGCTCCCAGCATGGGCAGAGAGCGAACACCCTCGGCCTCTCCTTGCTTTTCCTTGCCTGCCTGTCTCCCAGGAAAAGGCTAATGATGGTGATTAAGAACAGGCAATCCATGTGTACCCTCGTCTGTCTCTTCTGCTGCTGCTACTGAGACACGAGACCTATTTTCTGGTGAAAATAAATAATTTTTTGCATCATATTGCGTTAAAAACTGAAACGACTCATACCTTACAACATCTAATACAATGTAGATAAAACGAGTTTCTCAAAATAATTTCCTCTCTGGTGTGGCATTTGTTTGTGTATTTGCCAGTCCTGTACATACACAAATTCATCTTCTGACCCTGTAGTGCTCTGGAAAGGAGCAAGTTATTACTCCGATTGTACGAACTTCTAATGTAGTTCTTCCACACTACTGCAAACTCTTCACCACAGATTTGGTCCTGGATGCTTGGCATGATGAGGAATTTTTTCTCCTGTCATCAGGCACAGCCACTGGCAAAGCTACAGGATTGTCCACAAGTGTCAAACTAGGCAAGATTCCCGTGCTTATCCAGCAATAGTGACAGATGGTGCCAGAAATGGCCAAAATTAGAGCATAAAAAATAGCATTGCAATCTTCCACTGTAAACCAGCAGACATGAATACAGTTTTATTGGCACCTGCTTATACCGTTTAATGTACTACTTAACATAAACCACCATTGAATAAAACGGCCTTTAGGGGGAGATTAGTTGATTGAAATAACTTTAACCTTCCCAACATTGCTAATACTGATACTGTATTATTACATTTCAACAATCACAATTAACTTCTTGCACAGCATCCAGAAGAAGTGAGAAAATAATATCAATTACTGTGTTGGATGATCTAAAACAACGAAAGAAAGATGATGTAACTCTGCAGCATCAGGGTCCAGAGAGGTATGATTTAAAGTAGTGTGTGAAATCTCCTCTATTGCTCATGAGGGCTTAATGATGGTCGCCTACTTTACACATTTATCCTCTTCCAGTTTTCATTATTCTGGGCTAAACATGTCAGTCTTCTACTCCTCTGGATGGTCTTTCTCCACAAGTTTTTTTCTATGTTTCTAGAAAACAGACACACCTGAAACCTGTGTGGTGGATGAGACCTCTGCAAAGAAAGAGTATGGCCAGAGGCTTTAACCCTTGCTCCTGCTTACCATTTAAATTAAAATCTTTGTGCAAGATACATGGTGTGCACTGCAAAGCTGGAAACTTTTTGGACCACCTCACATACCACCTCACGCCTGGCTTAAGGCTCCCTTGAGGTCAGTTGAGACAAGAAAGTGCACACCAATTCAGGATCTGTCCTCTCTTTCTTCTCATTCTCTTATCGACACTTAGAGCTTACTAAATTTGGTATCTGGATGCTTCATAAGTGGCTAAAATAATGATGACATTTGATCCAGCATTAAACCAGTGCTAAAGCCCTGCCTAGCAAACATGTAATGGGAACTTGGCTTAACTGGATCAGCCACAAAATGGTAGCTTTCTGGTGGTTAAAAAAGGTGAATATTGCCCCTCTCTGACCATATATGGAGTATTTCACACTATTTTCTTTATCTTTTCTGTGGTTAAATTTAGAATTTAGCTTGACATAGTTTGGGGGCAGTGCAGATGGGAGAGTTCATTTTATTCAAGTGTTATTCAGTGACTCCTCAGGCTGGTGGTTGCAGTGGCCCACCCCAGCAATGCCACTGAGCCCACCTGTGTATAGAAGAGGATGACCAAAATAATAGCAGTTCTCAAGTGCAGCTACACAAATGGCTAAAACAAGGGCAAGTGTTGGTCTGAGCTCCACCTCCCACCATGGGCATAGTACAAAATGACTCCATAAAAGAGATTAAATAGACCTGGACTCGACAACCTGAAAAAAACATGAGAGAGGGCAGCTCTACCAGGAGTCTAGAAAGCCAAGTGCAGAGAAGGGAAACAAGCTGTGCTTATTAATTATTTTTCATAAAACAGAATGGAGATGACAGTCTAAGAAACAGGCAGGTGGGGGTTTCAAACAAACTCCAGCTGAACCCACGGGCTTTGGGTCCTCAAGGGTAATACCAGTTGATACTGATGGGTATCATCAGCATCCTTTTTCACAGTAAGTAGTACCATACCCACCTCCTGTAGTTTCTCGGTGATGTAAGAGGGCCTGTTTACGAAGACCTGCCCAAGCAGTTATTCCTGTAGGCACATCCAGGAGAGCGAGCACCTCCCTGGGCGCAGGTGTAGCAGGAAAGAAGAGAAAATCTCTAAAGTGACAGTCTTACAAGGTGGCAATTAGTAAACTATGAAAGAAACAAATGCAGATCATTAGATCTCATCAACTAATTAATATCTTCCTAATGAGAACTGGCTGCAACAAATGACTTGAAAAATGGTCTGATGATTTATGTCAGGATCATTCCTACTTGCTGGGGGGTGTTTTCCTCCTGCACACAATAAACACCAAGTACAAAGGAAACACTTGTAGAACAAAAGCTTTGTTTCACCCCAGCTGTAGCCCAGCCCTTTACCTTCCCTTCCCGATGTTCACAAAGCTTTTATTCCGTTAGCAGGAGAAAGTAAAAATTATAGTTTCCTGATCGCTGTTATTTGGCTCATCTGAAGGCAGGGTACTTGAGTTCTCGGTCACGAATCAGCAAAAATCAAATGATAAATGACCAACTGAAGTCAACCAACACTTCTCCATACGTAGCAACAGGTTTCAGTGCATGACTTAGGTGGTTTGCATTCTGATCTAGAAACGATCTGGGTACATTTCTGATAATCTGTAAATTACCTATTGACACTAACATGTTTCTGCTTCCTCTGTGAAACGTTATACATTTCACTGCATACCAGTGAGCAGCAGATCCATGTTAGTATCCCATTTCATCCCCATTGAGTGTGCTGAACTTACATCACCATGTTGATGAGTCCATCAACATTGGCTGGAAAATAGTAACCACCACACCTGTACAGAAGCATACCTTTAATTCCTAGTTGGAAAATATCTCCTGTTTCAAGTTCTGTTGCCCTATTTAATTTTTATTCTACATGTGAATTTAAATCCAAGACATTAGGGCTGGGATACAAATGTCAAATGTCATACCTAGGCGACGAGCTGCCGCGAGTACTGCATCCCAGTCACGTCTGTGTTTACTTGCATGTATTCATCTCCTGCATGTAATTAATTGTTGGTCATGAAATTCCTCCTTGTGAAATGGATACCATATTTGATTATTATAATCAGTTTTCATTTGATATTAATGTTCCTTTAAGTACAGTGAATTGTACTGCATTTTTAATGGCAAATCATATAACACAAAATCTTATACTGTGTTCCACCGGCCACATAGCATCAGGAGCACATAAAGTTCTTGCAACTTTATGTATGAAGAAGCAGCTTTTCTAATAAAAGTGCTGGGGAAAAAAAAACCAAACCTTTGTAACATAATAGCATCATGAGCATTGTCAAAATTGTGAACACTGAGCTGCTGGTAAAAATAAAAACACTTTACTACATCTTTCAGGTCAAAAGAAGGATAGGTGAATAGTTATAGCTTCTTTTGAAAAGTTAACCATATAGAGAAAATGGTATCCCCTTTTGAAGAAGAATAAGCGCATAAAGTAGGCCATAACAATTCGTGTGTATACAATAGTTTTTGAAGCAATATTGTTAAATTTTTGTGTTTGTGGGTTGTTGGGTTGGTTTTTTCCCAAGGGAGGGATTTGACTGAGATGCCATCTCCAGTGGATGGCATTTCTATGGGGATTTTTATTAATTACAAGAATCTAATGCAAAAAAAAAAAAAAAAAAAAGAAAAAAAAAAGCTTTTTAAGGAATCTTTTTACCTAGGCGAAAGCCATACAAAACAACCAAAGAGAAGTCTCATTTTTACACTGTAGTTCAACAAGCTTTCGGTGGCATGGCTTTTGTAGGCAGCAAAGACCCATTCTGTAAACAGAGTTAGCCTTTCCACTGCTGTTCTGATACACAGAAGTATGTTTTGTTTTGTTTTTTTCCCCCCCAAATATGCTACATGCATATTAGTGAATAACCCATTCCATGCCCAGACCATTATCTAGTTGGGAGGGTGAATGGCATGGCTTGGCTTGCACCCGTACAGCTAAACCCTGCTATGCCCAGCACCCACACTGCCCACAGGGACGGATCCTGCTCGCCCATGCACCATGCCCAGGCTGTGCCAAGGACATGCCAGCAACTCCACAGCATGGACAGCCTCGTGCCATCGCTGCCCCATGTCCTCGTCATCTTCACTTTACTGGTACAGACATAACGTGTAGCTCAGAGGGAGCTCAGTTTTTTACAGCAGCTGCTTGTCTGAAGGTTAGCAAAGAGCTTTCGCTGTAACACTGATGTCAGGAGTTAATCCATCACGCATTGTTTGCAATTGAACTAAATCACTGGTGTAACTGGAAGAGGCAGTGATGGAAGCAAAAGGGATGGACTGCT
This sequence comes from Charadrius vociferus, assembly GCF_000708025.1. NCBI lineage: Eukaryota > Metazoa > Chordata > Aves > Charadriiformes > Charadriidae > Charadrius > Charadrius vociferus. The sequence continues at coordinate 1,364,721 of NW_009649458.1, read as the reverse complement.
GGCTGATAACTACTCCAAAAAAATTTGCCTCCGGATCCCAAGGACATCTGCATGACAAATCTCCTTTTTTCCTTGATATCTGTCACATCTATCAACAGCAGCTTGTACTATCTCTAAAACCCCTTGCAAAACTTGTTGCTGTGTTCCTTTCAGCTAGTGTTTCTTCAAGCTCTGCCCCTTTTCTACTGCTGCCTTCTCATGCATCTTTAGCCCTACTGATTGTCTCCCTTGGCAGCTATTCTTCTTTTCCTCTGCCAAAACCAGCCATGTCCACATCGGTAAATTGAACGCTGTTAGGTAGGAAGGACACCTTGGTAGGAGGCTCCCAGGTGCAGTTTTGGCCAAGCCACCTACAACCACCTCAAATAATTTTTATGAAGGGTTCGGGGATTGGCACAGAGAGATGTCCAGGAGGTACTTCCAGCAGGTGATTTCAGTGCAGCTTCTGTTTCAACGCAGTCTCTATTTTGAAGCAGAAGTGAGCACGACATTACTGGCATGGCCAGGCTCTGCTGTGCTACTGCACTCTCGTGCTCCAAAACTGGCTCTCCTCCTCTCCAAACACAGGGCTACTCTACACCAGTTTTGCACAGACAGTGGATCCTGGCACCATTTATCTTCTCAGATATGAGCTAATAAGCAGACGTAGCAAATGTGATTGCAGTGTAATGGTACTTATGGCATTTAATCCCTTGCTGCAAATATTTAGGGTTTCAGTTATTGCCAGTCTACTCTCCTAACATGCTTATTCACTGTTTGGACACACCAACTAAAGCCCTCTATCCCATTGCAATGGAAGGGAAATATTTTCTTGTCAACACTGGAAACTGGAAACACTGTGGGTACGACGGAAGAACAACCTGAATATGTGACCATGTTTAGCGGAGACAGGTGATTCCCTGAGCACAATAAGAGCTGCCAGGGAACACGGCACCCTCAGGACAGTGGCTGCACCCTGCGGTAATGGGTCCCACTCTGAGCGCCGCACTACCGTAGCTGTGCTGGTGCAAACGCCTGACGCCCGCCCCACCAGAAGCACTCATAGGCACACCGCGGAGCCATTCTACCCAGCTCCTACCCAGTACAATTACGGACAGCACCCAAGGGAAATTACTGGGGTTTGCCTACAGAAAGAATGGTGGCAGAAATAAATATTTTCCCATTATTGTCAAATATTTTCTTTGACATCTTTCAATTTTTCTTTCAAAACAACAACAAAACCAAGCAAAAAAATTGCCTAGAAGCAGTTTCTGAAATTTCCTCCTATGTGTTTTCATTAACGAATGGTTGGTTTTATCCCCATTTTCCCTGATGTCATGGTTTAACCCCAGCCAGCAACTAGGACCACGCAGCCTCTCACTAACCCATTAGAAACCTGCAGAAGGGCAGGGAGAAGAGGGAGAAAAGGAGGGAAAAGGGAAAAAAAAACCCTAATGGGTTGAGATACAGACAGTTTAATAGAACAATAATGAAAAAGGAAAACAACAGCAATAATACTAATAACAGCAATAATACTAATACTAATGATAAAAGACTATACAAGACACAAGTCACTCACCGCCTGGTAAATTGGTTGCTCAGTCCAACCCGAGCAGAGATCATGGCATTCCCTCCCACCCCTGGCCAACCCCCATTTATATACTGAGCATGATATCTATGGTATGGAATATTCCATTGGCCATTCTATTGTTTTGTCTACGCTCCTTCTCAGCATCTATAGGAGGCTGAAAAAAGTCCTTGACTAGCATAGACATCACTTAGCAACAACCAAAACAATATGCATTATCCACATGCTTTCATACCAAATCTGAAAACACAGCAACCACTAGAAAGAAAATTAACCCTATCTCAGCTGAAACCAGGACACCTGAACAAAATAAAACATATTGCTACAGAAAAAATTGTAATAGGGATGTTCTGCCTGCTACAACATCAAAGGACCATGGTTTAGTAAGACAGTATGGGATGCAGGAGAGCTATGCATGCAAAGCCCTGTGGTGGGATTGCATGAGGTTTAATCTTGTTTTTTGAAGCTGAATCCTTTTCTGTACAGGACAGGTGAGCCAGCGTGCAAGAATGAGGGAAATCCTCCCATAAGCCACGGTGGTGTTGGGAGGATTAATAGTCTCAGGCAATTTGGAGGCAGTTAGCAAAGCACCCATCATTTTTACACAGCAGAGCTCTGCCAAGCTGCATTTGCAAGGACAGTTCTTTTCCAGAGGCTCTGTTTTTTAAACCCATTCCATTTTTTTCTTATTTGAAGCCTGTCCTGCCTAGGCTTGCCGGGGTTAAAACCCTTTCCTCACAGCACAGCACTGACAGAGATAACTGGGTATGATAGGAAGCAAAGCTGCTGATGGTTTCAGAGACCTGGAGTCACAATTATAAGTGCAATGAAGTATTACAGAGACAGTGACAATAAGGCAATACAGAATCTGTCAATTCACACATATCTAATACTATAGCATCTGATCGAGCTGACAGCGTCAGAAAGACGTGCAGGTTTTACATGAGCCATTTTTATATTTTTAGTGGATTGCCTCCAAAAAAGAGACCCTGTTTGGGGCTGGAGGGGAGTGTAATGTTGGGGTTGCTTTTAAAGAAATCCCAGATATCTCCTGAGTGCAATAAAATTGCATTACTAATTCCTAAAGGAAATATGTTACTGAATATATTTTAAAAACTTTTCCAAGTTTCCACAAAATGGTGGGTAATGCAATAATCTGAATAAATATTAATTTCCTGGGAATGTTTTTGTTAGGGCACAATTTTTTTCTTTTGTACAAGTTGTAAGAGTAACTATCCCTGCCCACAGAAACATTATTATTGCAGTTGAACAAATGACTGCAATGCATAATTTATGTTGTGTATTTATTTATTTCCACTTGTGAATCATCTAGCTATAATTTTTGCTGTTTGCTCTTTGCAATTGTTTTGGCATTTTTAAATTATTACATTTCACCTTGCGGATGAATAAGCAGTTGCTCATGGCAAGACGTGGATATGAGAATTCAGTGAGTAGGCACCTAAGTCACCCAGTATTGATTCTGCCCCCAGGCTTGAAAATCTCACTTTCAGTACGCCCTGAACCTAAACAGAACGTGGGTTTGGTACCCTCAGGGTGGGCCAGTTTGGGGGGATGAGGTGTGATGTGTTAGGGATGCTTTAAAGTCTTTCTCTTTCCCATTTACTTGATGTATTTTTGAGCGTAGCAGGGAGACTAGGGTGACAACTCAGAGGCGGCCAAATATTCAGTTCAAAGCAAAGCAGAGGCAGGAGACCCTGACATACAGATTTCAGTTTTGGAAAACAGCAGAGGCCCTTCTGTCCCCCGATCACTTTGGCATTACTGTGCCATCACCACTATCCTGAAGACTGTGGATGAGACCAGGGTCCATTGGGTGCTGCATAGACACAAGGCTTGCAAGCCCAAGGCTGTGAATCCTAAGAAGCCTATGGCTAACCCCCCCCAGAAAACCCAACCAAATACATGAAGAGAGCCAGCAGCACAGCAGGACAAGAGATTCAGCCAGACACATGGTGAGCTGGAAGCAGAGGTAAATAGAGTCCAGGTCTCATGCATGTTACTCTCATGGACCATGCCATGTTGCCTTTTAGGGACTGAAAGCAGTCAGTTGTGCCACATCAAGTTATCTTTTCCAGTAGAAAGGCTGGAAAGAACCTGTCTGGAATCAGTGATATGGGCAGGACACTAATATACCTCATCACCACCTATAGAAACAGGTACAACTCAAGAACATTCTCAGGATTATCACATCCTGACAATTTCTGTGTGTGCATTCAGATATGTTTTATCAGTTCCTCTCCTTGGCCACTCGTTCTGGCTGATTTTGATCTTGAACGAGACCTTAGATCATATCTGCTACTTGAAATAAACTTAACGAAAAATGTATTCAAGATGGCTGTTCAGACAGTTTCTTAAAATATGTGAGCTCTTTGTAACCTCTTCCCTACGAAACCATTTCTTCTAACAAAAAAAAAAAATAAAAAGGGAGACAGGTTTCAAATACTAATTCTAAACCTCCAGCTAGCTACAGATTTATTGGTGTAGTGTTGCAACTATTCAGACAGCCTAGAGCCACAAGATAAGGTATAGGAAGAGCTTTGTACTGCCTGAGAGCACAGGACTGAGTGATGTGCAGCCCCGGGGAAAGCGGCTCTCTTTCTATGACAGCTCTTACAGCAATGAGCTGCGGGGGCTTTTTCTCCTCTTGTTTTCTCTTTGCAGTCATTTTCTCAAATGCTTGTTCCATGTCCTCAGTCTTTCCTGGGGGTCAGGGACCACGTGCTGAACAATTTGTCAAGGTCTCCACTGGGGCCCTCTCTTTGTAATCTCCCCTTTGCTCTTTCAAACCCTGGGAATCACTCCAGACCCAAGGGACCATCAGCGCAACACTGAGGATTCTCCCTCTAATCACAGCTTGAGAAAATAAGCCTTTTCTAACACTCTTCTGTACAGAAATGATAAACTGCAGTAAATCCTTTGCCAGTCTTATACACCCATCAGCAGTCGCTGTGCTGTTTTTCTCTAAACTCTTTGCTGAGCATTTTCCTTCCATACTCACTGTTATCTCAGGTGAGCCATTTCCCCATTGGCAATGGCTGTACTTGGAGAAGGACCCTTCCCCCCCCTTACAGGGAAGATGCCATGAGCAGACTGCTCCAGCCCCACAGTCAGACACTGCCTCAGGAAACGTTCAAAGAGAAACAGAAGATGCTCCCCCAGCCCTTGTGGGCACCTCAGAAATGGAAAACTTGCTGCAGCCTCCAGCCATCAGCTCCTACTGGGAGCTTACCGGGAGCTTAGAAACCTTAGTATGCCTACAGATGCTTACACAGAAGAGCATAAATTGATGAGTTTGAGTATCACAAGGAATCCCTGCCCTAATATCTGTAACTTCATCCAGAGACACAACTGTCTTGCTCTGCCATGGCTGCTAACTGTACTGCATCCAGTGAAGACGGGGAGGTCTTTGAGGCCCTCTGAAGGAAGGCATAGCACCTCCAAAATCGTAACTTCAAAGCTGCTAAAGCAGGAGGAGGAACACCGGAGCTCTTCCTTCCAGAGAGACCAGGCTGGGAGGGCAGTTACATGCCGTACTGTGCATGTAGGAAGGTCTCCAGAATTTGAGATCTTCCAGAATACACTGCAGGTTTAAAGTGATAGTGTCAGATTTTAACAGTCATCAGTTTATTTGAAACTTGATAAACCCTATTGGAATTCTTGACTTGTCCAGTAAATTATGACGGCTGCTGCAAAGCAAGCCTGATTCCACAGGACTCCAGTGAAGCTAGTCCAGTGAAATCCCAAACTACCTATTATGTAGTTCAACTACAGTTTGACTTTCTGCAGCTTCCATATAACATGCCTCTTCAGGCTTTCATAAAGACAGTAACATTTTATCTAAAGGCCCAAGGCAGAATTTAAAGTATCACCAGCTATCCAACATTTAAGAATAAGCATTTAAAAGATGCTGATGAATAGTACTGTACACATCAATTATTGTTTTGAAAAGCATCCATTCAGCTTCAGCAGGCACAGTAGAACAACTGGTGTTCATTATTAAGAAAATTAAACAGGAATGTACTCTCTAATGTTGATCATTATTGTACTAGTCATAGAAAGTGACAGGTCTCCTGTGAGCCCGTACTGGTGGAGGACACTATTAATTATCACAGTGGAAGGAGGAATGATTTGCCTTTGCCACAAAAACAAACCTCAGTACTTGTTAACTCAGCAAAAGAAAAAGTACTGAGATGTGTTAATTTGTCATATTGGAATGAATCTGGAAGGTCAGAAGAGTGTTTTGATATTTAGGAAATGAGAAAGATTAGACTATTTGTGAGATTAGATTGGGCTGACACTGGGGATGTTGATATTAATATAAGCCTCTGTAGTGCGAAAGAAATGTGTCAGAAACCACCCTGAATGATCCAAATGCCTTACAGAATCATGTATTATTGTTAATTGCATGTTACGGGCACACAGAACCTTTCTTTTAAAAAAAAAATTCTTCATTATTTTAATATTTCACATTTAGATTTGGTATACTGTGGGTCTCAAAATACAAAAAAATAATTGGAGCCAGGAACACTTTGTGGGAATTTCTGAGTGGTCAAACCTGTTGGAGCATGTTTCTGGTAGACTATGAACTGTTACTATCTCAATTCCATTTTCTGGGCAATGCAATGTAAGGGATAAGGGGAGAAAAATAACAGGAGAAACACTTACAATCAGCCTGATCCTCCTCTCAGATTGCTATCTTGATTACAGTATTTAAAGAGTTCCCTGGGGAAGAAGTTGAAGACACTAATGGTCTCGTTATTCTAACAGAGAAAGATGCTGGGAAAGATCTGAGATAAAGGAAAGGCTGGAGGGTGCAGCTGAAAGAACAGAGGTGTACCAAGTCCAGCCAGGCCCAGAAATGCCATGCTTACTGCATAGATGTAGGATGCCCACAATAAGCCCACTGTCACCGGGGCGCACCAGGCACAGGCATCACCCCTTGCACAAGGAGATGTATAACCAGAGGGGTTACTCTACAGTACCAGAGCCATCAGAGCCAGACTGGTGCCAAGCTGCCCTGTGAGCAAGCTGTCAAACACAGGTTGAGCATGCCCAAGTAAGCTGATCTACTTATACACCAACACTGGTCAGGACACAGTGAGTTTTGTTCAGAAGAGCTACTCTTCCACCCGCACTGAATCATCCATGAAAAATAAACCCAGAAAATACAAGAAAATGGAAAGGCAAATTGCCAACTGACACCTGAAATTAAAATGCTGAAAGGAACCTTCATTCTGTCTCATCATCCTTTCTAATTACTCTCAAGACTGCAAAAAAACCAACAAAATTTTATTGTACCTCTCCACATGCTAAACTTCAGGAAGGAAGATCTCTGCTCATCAGCTGTGGGCTGGTACGATTTGCTCCCATGATTTTCTTCTGAGTTTATATTTTCTCTGCCTATTCCATGATTGGCAATAAAGTGGGGATTTGAAGGCTGAATTTTGATATAGCACTCCTTGGAAACTCAAGTGATTAAGGTGGTTTGGCAAGATTTCAGATTGTACGAGGTTGAATAAGGACAAACAAGGGAAATAGCGCTTGGGACTTCCAGGCAACTGCTGCTGCTGTCACTGGGAGCATTTGGGAGTTTTCTGATTAGCAGTCAAGTATTTATAGCAAAACTTTCCCCTATTTCTGCAGGCTTCAAGGGTTTTCCACATAGCAGAACTCATAACGGGGAGAGAAAACTGTTTCAGGACATTTCTGTGTAGGATGGTGGCCAGTGGCACAAGGTTGGGAATGTCCTATCACTGCAAAGTGAGTCCATCTACACGCTTCCCAATGCATAGAATATATTAGTAAAGACACATTCTGTTTTGACATATAGGGACTGTGGAATAATTACTAAAATGATCAATAATACAGCATTGTTCATACATTAAGGAAAGGTATAAAATCAAGAGGTTTCTAGGGTAGAATACAGCTGCAGTTGGTATGCAAAGAATCCACTACCTCTGAGATTCCCTGTACAATATTGCTTGCAAAGCAACACGGGGAGTGGAGTGGGGTGGCGACTCCAAGGCCAAACCCTGTGATAATCCAGCAAACATGGGAACAAGATGGTACCAGGGAACTCTACGAAGAAAAACAGTGTGGAGGATGGAGCAGAGTGGAGACACGGCGGCTGAAACTCTGTGGTAAAATGGGAACTTGAGGACCAAATGGAGCCCTTGAAGGTCTCATGGAACTGATAAACTGCCTACTTGTTACCCTGAGCCAACAATCTGACATTTTTATTATTAAATGCTGTCCTTAGGTGAACTTTGCTCATTATAATGTCATTATAATACCAAAACACACCTCCATCCCAAAAGCTACCCGCCTCCAAGGTGTGACCACTCCTTGAGTCTGCGCCCTGAATTTTTTGTAAACTATACCTTTAAATGTGAGGCGAGAAAATTTTACACCAATCATAATGAAAGTATTTATATGACTAGAGGCACTCAAACTCCACCTTGAAGATAAAAAATTGGATAAAAATAGCCCAAGAAAGGGGGGATATTAGGGAAGACACCATCGTGAACAATTCGAGGACTCCATCAAAGATTGCCTTGACTTCTGGGATCAGTTGACAGGCTGAGCCTCTCTTCCCCCACCATAAGGACGCTTGTAGGTAAGATTCGAACACTTGGCTATACCAAGTGCTTCCTCAAGAAACTTAGAAATCTCTATACTGTTGTTTTATAACTTAACGCATTTGTAACCAAGCTATATTACTAACATCTTTAGCATTCGCACGTGCTTTGCAGACAGTCACTATCACCGGCAATCCAAAAGAACTTGTGTATCTGATGCTTAAATAAACTGCACTGCGTAGGCAGCTAGTCATTTGGGTTTCTCATTGAACACGACCAAAGAGTGGCCATGTTAGTTCATGAGCACGACGGGGCTGAAGGTGCAGTCTGATATTAGTGTATCCAGAACCGTAAGATTTTAATATATATTAAACAAACCTGGGCTGATAGTGGTGAACTGGGCATCACTCAGAATTTAAACCCAGCTGCACCTAGCCTCCCACCTCGGTGAGGAGTGTTAGAACACAAGGGGGTTTATTTTCTGCCAAAACTACTTTGCCCCTTAACACAACAAGGGACTTACTTAGTTAAAAACTTGCTTAATTCACCTATTGCCCACCAAACTACTTACAAGTCCATTTAGAGAGACTATCAGTTAGAAAATTATGTGGGATATAAAGCGAGCGCTGAAGAGGAGTAGAAGTCAGATAAAGGCTTCATGGACTCACAAAACACACTATACTCAAAATGAAAAATGAGACTTGACAAGATGCAAGAAAAAATTCTATAGGTAACCAAATCACCTACACAGCCAAAGAACTTACATTAATTTGATCTCTGCTTCATCTGGTAGCCCCAAAATGCAACCATGTGCAGGGACCCCTGAATTTTCAATCAAGCACAACTAAATTTGCATAATCCTCTGTAGGTTTTGGAGAGGTGACTCCATATAAGATATGCAAGAGGAATTGTAACTGAGGTAAAATGGAACTAGTCCCATTGCAGAAAGGAGTGCTCAGTAGTCTGTGGCTGGATAATAAGGGTACACCCAGCGGAATCAAAATTGTGTCGGTTTGTTAACTTTAACTGCACCTACATGCCTAATAAAATTTTAGTGCTTCTTTAATTTGAAGAAACACTGAGCTCTTCATCTCATTAATTTGCACTTACTTTAAATTGCATGACTTACTTTCCATAATGAAAAGAGTCTTACAAGGTGGAAGTCTGTAAATATTTGAACTCCCAGCATCAAGTCAAGACACAGAATCAATAAACAGCTGTCTTTTAACTTGATATTGATAATCTGGGAAATGTAACTCATTCCCATATAGCTGGTCCAGAGTGATGGGACTGGAAGAATTTCAAATATTCCTACAGTAATGAGTCATCCCAGATGCTAGAATAACATCCAAGATTATTGTTCCACAGCTGGCAGCAGAGATGTGGCCAAAATGCCAGGGATATTCCTTCGAGAGTTTACTGCAGCTACAATGCAAAAAAGCCACACATGAAGACGTGCAGAGCATAAGAAAGAACGTCTTTCTGGTTTAGGAAAGACTGGCTCTAGAGATACAGTTTTATGACAGTACTGACGCAGAAGAGGATTAGCTACGAAGGAGAAATGGAGAGAAATCTCAGTACACCTCTATAAACCAATGGGTATATCACACAGGAGACTCAAGGTCAAGGCAGAAGGTACCAGTATTCCTTCTCAGCAAAGGCCAGGCCCCGTTTCTGCTGCCTGTAAGAAATATGTCTATGAAATTCAAAGGATGGAGGTAGAAACTTAGGGAATACTACTGGAAGATTTTAAAAAAATGTTTTGTTTGTATGGCTATGAATCTGCACTGAACAAAAATCCTCAGTCGGGTGATCTTTAAGGTCCTTTTCAACCTGAACTATTCTATGACCCAGATGATACAATATAATTGAAGTTACAGCTGTGCAGTGACACACTCTGCCCCTCACTGGGAGCCTGGCTCTCACAGGAGGTCTGTGAGCACTGGAACCTGTCAGTGAGTGCTCAGTGAACCGCATCTTTCTACTTTTGAAGGGTCTTTGTTTTACAGGAAACCCAGTTGATTGCCTTTTTTTGTTTTACAGTAGCACAGTTGCTCAGTCATTGCTCAGCCATCTGCCTGCCCTGTGGCTAATGAAGCATCTTGGAGAAATTTCTCTGAGCCATGAAAAGCAGCCCAAAGAGGGCTTAGAAATGCATCCAGAGGCTCATTCACAGTTAGGTCTTGAAAAAGGCAGAAGGCCTTAAGATATGTTTTTTTCCAATATACCCAGTGTTCCCTGGCTCAGGCCAAGCACTCGTGCTCAGGGTGGATAAACCCATCTTGCCAAATTTTGATAATCCTCAGACATGAGGGTTCACAACTCAAAGTTTGACTTGATGCTGACTTCATCCCCACTTCGCTTTGCAGAAAACACAGGAAAAGGAGTCATAAAGGAAAGTATACTTCTAATACGAAAAATTGTATGCATATTGCATCCAGGCTTAACCATTCCTACCAGCTAAACATTCAAGTGCAAGCTTTTTTTTCCTGTTAAGAATTTTCTTTTGGATCAAGTGGAAGGAGACATTGGGGAAACCACAGCACTTCGGCTTGTAATAGCCTATAATTTCATTTTCTCTAAACAGCCAGATGATTATTCTTTTGTGCTTCACTAATTGTGGCCCACCGAAGCTTAGTCAACCCACAGAGAAAGGCTTTCTAGCCTGCCGTGAGCAAATGACATTTGCCCTTTAAAAATCATCCACAGTGGATGGAGAGGGGAGCTAAAATTACTTTCCAGAAGGGTATGAGCACTGGCACTGTTTCTATCTACGTACACGTGTGTGTATCTTTCTGGTTCCTGAACACCCTTAAAGAGAGCTCACTTTGAGGAGAAAGAGGGAATTTAGTAACGAGGGGCAGAACAAAAAAGATCTGTGTCTTTCTCCTTCCCCATTCAATGCGTAGACTTTGTCTTTCCAGAACACAATTCACCTGCATAAAAGGAGAGTTAGAAATGCTTGTTCGCAGCAGGAAAGCCTCGCCAACAGCTATCATGAGCCCCAACTGGTGAGGTCAAAATGTGCAGCAATACGGGCAACCAGGAGCAGGTTAGTCAATGCTTTGACTTCCACCCTTGATCTGAGCAGCTGTGGTGCCGGGAACCATGCCATGGGCTGCCGAGACAACGCCAGCAGCCCTGCGAGGGAGGGCCTTAGTCCTTCAGCAAAGTTACCTGAAACTCTGTCTCCCGGGGAGAGAAGTCCTGCCAACCTCCCCGTGGGGCGAGCGAGGGAAAAGGGAAGGGCCGGGCAGTCACCCCTGCTGCCCCCACCCCAGCTGAGAGGAGAATCACTGCTTCGTTTGACTCTCCATATTGACGACCCCGGTATTTTAGGATGAAGCACACCCTATTCCTTCTGAAATACTTTCCTCCTTCTTCCAGAGAAGCAGCTTTTCCACCTTCTAGGTACAGCTGGTTTCTTCAAAGCCCATCAGTCCTGCTGACTACAGCAGGGCAGCGTGGCTTTAAAGCAATAATTGCAGTGTTTAGTAGGAGCATCCTATCAAATCTCAGAAAGCAAGGGCAAGCCCGAAAATGATAATGATGATAGTGAGAATAATAATACAAAGCACAAAGGGAACACAGCCTTCCTGGAGCTGACCAGTAACTTAGGGAAGCTGACTGCTTGCTCTCGTAAAGCGAGCGCTACGTTCCAAGAGTTGCATTTTTCTGGGTCTGAGCAGAGGCTGTGATGCAAAGCTCTTCTATGTCATAAGATACATGTATAGTACTTCACCTCTCATGTGTGTTACACCTGTGATGAAGTTTGTACAGAATGATGTGGAAGTACGCTTTAACTAGGTAACACAGAAGTTTGCTGGCAGGAATTCAGAAAACACAAACATGGATGCAACCACATTTAAGTCAGAAGAAATGTTACACCTCCTCTTCACTTGTTTTCGTCTTTCTTTTTCCCTTACATAGGTGCTAAGATCTCTTGTGCATCTACAAGCTGAGCTATCTGAGTAACAGGTTTTTTTATTATTATTTGTAATATAGCAGTTATATCTACATAAAAGCACTGTGGTAGTTATACATATAAGAGACAGAAAAGCCTCAATCCGGTAAGGCAGACAGGGGGAAGGGAAGATGATGCCAAAGATTAGATGATCTTGTGAGGCCGCTTCCAACCTGAATAGTCCTGTGATCCCATAAAGTCAAGCCACCATCATTTTATAAAAGTCAAGCGGAGGAACAGTGAGAGCTGAGAAAACTCACTGCCCTCAGGCATCAGGGCAGCACCAGAAACCCACACTGATTGGTGTTCATCTTTCTCCTGTTTCACAGTCATTCCTCCTTCCTCTCACTTTTTGATGTGCCTCCTTTCAGCCTTCCACTTTTTTAACCTCACTAATCCATATTCTCCACCTTCAGCTGCCATCCACTCCAAAAGCTGCTCTCACCAATATTTCTAAGTGCTACTCCCTTCTCCCACACCACCTCTCTCACCTTAATAAATACTTTTGTGAAAGTGCCACTGTGAAAGGTGTATGTTCCCTTCCTCCTTTAATGCTGCAAAGTAACCACTGACCCTGCACCCTCTGCATCCTGAATCAGTGCTCTTCTCTCCATCGATCCCACCCATAATGCTGGAGCTTTTCCTGCTGCTGCCCTCTTGCCCTCTTCTCCTGCTGGGAAAAAGATTGTGGTTTGTGAGCAGAGCAGGGCCCTTCTGCTACCCCTTCAATCCAGTGGGTGATTGCAGGCTCTGTGCGGGCTCAGTCTGCTGGCAAAACAAATCAGAAACTCCCTCAACCAACTGAAGAAGAGACAAGAGTCATCACATAAGCAAAGGACAGGAACAGCTCGCTAAATTATAATTTCCAGCCCATTTATATCTGGCCCTTTATGGTTTGTGATGAAAAGAGGCACTTGGAATATTCCAGTAGAATAAAATTAGCAGGGATGTGATTATCAGACACACTGTTCTCTCACAAGATCTTGGCTGTAATGTTCGTTCATTAACCTGCTGTTTTATTAAAGACTCATTTAAAGGCTCTCAGCCAGTTTTGTGTCATGTGTTTTCTAGTATAAAATGTTCAGAGCACAACTGTGTACTGTTCAGTATTTTGGGAATTCATGTATCATGTTGATGTCATCAACACATCACTTTTAAATTCCCTAATTCACTAGAAAGCCCGCTTCCCGCACCTCCATAACACAGTAGGAAACTAAAAATCAGAGCAGCTGGAAATGCGAAGGCAGACGTTCATTCATTCCTCTGCAGCTTGGACAGAGATGGATGCGCAGCCATCGGCTTCCCTCTGCTGGCTGCCGGTACCCAGACACGGCACATAGCCACGGCCCGACCTCCCCAGGGGCCGTTATCCGCCAACTGAAAAGCCACAAGGGCCCAAACTGCTAATAACCATGAAATGATCTTTTTCCAGGCAGGTGATCGGCATTTGCATGACTCTTTGCAAGGGCAAGCATACCTGAATGCAATTTTCACAGATTCTTTAGGCAGAGGTCGATAACTCATTGCAGGGGGGCTGGCCATGCTGCCTGAGGTCAGGATATCTTGACCTTCCCGTTGCAAACTTCAAGTTTTCTGTGATTATAAATGATGTGATTATAAATTTATATGATTATAAACTTTAATCATTATGCCTGAAAATTTCCCTGTCAGATCTCTACCTCAGACTGATTCTTTTTAACTTTCTATCAAAACAGCTCAGCAATTTCTGAAAATTAATATAGGGAAGAGCAGAATTTTTTTCTCCTTCATATTATTTGCTTGTTGGTTTGTTTTTTAACATTTTCCAGCAGAAACTTGAAATTTGGCAGCATGTGTTCATGAACCGCTTTATACCAGCAGCTAGAAAGTACGTAGCCAAGTTACAAAACTCGGAATCAAAAAAAGCCTCCCCACCCATAAGCTCCAAGAGACTTTGGAGCTTGGCAGCAAACCTCTACAAAGAGCCTGTCTGCGCTGAGAGTACACTGCTGTTTTTAGCCCTTCTGTGAGATTGCACATCCAGCATCTTGTCAAAACACTGCCCGAAAAGAGCTAGTAACACCCTTCCTACAGATGACAGCAACCCAATGGACCTGCTGGGGGAACACGTGGCACCAACCCTCCCACCCAGCAAAGCTCCATGTGCTTTCGGCGGGCGCTCTCCGGACAAGGAGCCCAGGATCGCTCTCAGATTCCGTCTTGAAAACAGTGTGGCACACTGATTTTGTCCGTAAGCAAAAACTACAACTCAAGTGTGCTTTTCTTTTACACTACCTGGTTAGAGATTTGGGGTTTTTTTCTGATCATGGGAGTTCTGCTACAGATTTCAAGAGAATAGAGCATGACTTTCTAATAAGGAAAGTGCTTCAACTCCACTGTGCATGCAGGACATTTCTTCCTAAGTACAAGAGGTCTGGTTTGAGTCAATTCTGATACCACAAAATTAAAGAAGTCACATCTGCCTGGCTCAACAACAAAAAAAAGGAAGTTGCTGAACATTATTCATATTATTACTAGTATTTGTATTTGTATTAAATTATGTATGCCCTGAATAACAGACTCTCAAAACTTTTAAACACTGGGGATAAGGATGTCTCCCAGAGCCACACAGATGCAGTCCTGAGCTATGGGCGTGCCTGCCCAGCGTGACACATCACCTTGCAGAAGAGGAAGAGCTGAAGAGCTGCCCTGTGTACCAGGAACAGGGTGTCTCCGAGCAGTTTTCCACCTGGGGGACAAGACACTGCCCCTTTGGCAGAGCTTTGCAGCCCGGGAACACACCTGTTATCTTCTTCCTCTTGCACTTGAACTAGCCGGTGGGGTCTGTCTGCAGGGCATCCCCAACGCTCAGTGAGCATCTTCTCAATGGGAGCCCAAATCTACAATAGAAACAGTAGGCAGGCACAAAACTCAGGGCTGCTCGTATACCCAAAGGGAAATGAGAATAAAGGCTGCTTTGACCCTGGAATCGCCTTAAATTTTGGTCAAAACCTGGTTGGTTTCAACATTTTTTTGTGTAAAATGGGAGCATTCATGCATAATGCATGTGTCCAGATGTATTCATAGAACATGTACGTGTTCAATTGCACATACTGAGTAAATGACATTTTAAAAAAAATCCTTAATGTTTTGTCAAGCAGAGAGAGATTTATTATGTTAAAATTGTAAAGAACTTTAATTTCACCACTTGCCTGAATAGAAAATAGGGCCAACATTATATACAAGGAAACAAGGAAAGAAAACCAAAATAGTACAAAATGCTGGGGTGGTTGTTTGAACCAAGATTTCATTAAAATGATCAGGTTTATGTAAATTCATAACTAAGCTACAAATCGAGCACCTACATAAAAGCACACAGAAATGCAATGATAAATGGCTGGCCACTTTGCTTGCTGTGTCAGTCACACAATTATGACCTTGTTACCAATTACAGGCAAAATACACAGTACAGCCATAACGAATGGCGTTATTGACTGATAAGATGGTATGTTTCAACAAAGAGACACTTTGCATGGCAAACAGAAAATAATGGGAAAATGGTATATGAGGAGAATACTCTATATACTGTAATAACTACCTCTAATGATACATCTTGCAATAATTTCAGATCCAATTTCACCAGCCACCGACCACAGTCTCATGGCTGATGATTTGCTCGATGAGTTATGTGATGCAAAAGCCCGTTTGCAGTAAGCGTGTAATTCCATTCCCCCTTGCCCGCTCAGCAGTGAGTACCTATGCCCTGTGAAGAGACTTAAACCAGCATGGGAGGAGGAGAGGCTGAAATAATTTGAAAACCTCCTGCACCACCCTAAGTGGCTCTCAGGACCAGCAGCCACTGTGGTAAGGTGAAAACCATTTTGCTATCTTTAGGGACTTTCCTTCAGCAGTGAATGATTTCTCAAGATGTTTTTGAGGATCTCATGAAATTTTATTCAGAGAGGATTTACAGCACAGAGGTTGGCCAGTGGGGACCACCTTATTTCTCCTAATTATATGATACAGTAGGAAAAATGTTTCTGTTCTTCCAGACACCTACTTAACAATGGTTTCTTTTCAGTTTCATCAAATCTACACCTGAGCTGTTGATACACCTGTTACCGGGATGACTATTCACAGGCTTTGCAAGGACAGCTCTCTTTCACGCTTTCCTGGGGCTGTCAGACAAAATTTCTGAATGCCAGAGCCACTCGACACTCCAACTGCTACTCTGCACAGGGACATTTAAAAATAGGACTGTAATAATTTTACTTAAGTTGTATCATGCACTAACCCTCAGTAGGGAGAATAATTGAAAAGTTATTAAGAAAAATTCATTACAAGTTAGCTGTGGGCTGCCAATCAGGCAGGGAGGTGGTGTCATTTCTTCTTCACACACTATTAAACCTACTTGGGAAAAGTCTTCCAAAAATTAGGGGAAAACCTGTGTTTTCCATTAGCTTTAGGAACCCAACTTCAACATTTCTGCTTGCGTGTCCGCCTCACAGCTTTCACTAAAGTCTCCCAAGTGCTTGAACTTGCCTTGCACTCACCACCCTGAATAAATTTGAACTGGCATTTTTGTCTTGCAACTCCCAACAAAAGTTGCGGATGAGCCAGGGGATGCTATGCTTGTCAACACCATGCACAGGCCAGTTCTCCTGACTAGAGAAACTTGCCTTCCCAGTTCCAGGCTCCCATGACAGCCCTGTTTCCCCACGGAGACAGCAATTACCCATCATCTGAGGGCAACAGGTGACACAGAGACTTGGGGCTTGAACATGAGAACCTGAGGGAGGGAATAACCAGGAGTTGCATGCTCCAAAAGACCAAAAACCTCTCTAGTCCCACAACTAAAGCCCAAATCTGATATTTTGCTCAGTTTCCCCTACAAAATAAACTCCTCCTCTCCAGCTTTCCTGTGCTTTTTATTTATGCAATAATAAGAAGAATCAAAAAGAAGTGTCTTCTCTCTGTATCTACAACTCTGCAGAGGTTCTCAGGTGTGGGGCCACAGGCCACTGTCACGAGAGGCTACAGAAATAGCATGGAACATGTTTGCAGCCACTCTACTTTAGGTTCATTTTAGCCATTACTCCCTGTTTATCTGTACCCTCATTTTGCTGGATGAAAAAATATGATTGCATCGATCACTGGAGATGCTGCTGCTTCAGTCCCAGAGCACCCCTTCTCAAATGACTGAAAAGGAATGGGGCGGGGGGGGAAGGAGAAGGAGAAGGAGAAGGAGAAGGAGAAGGAGAAGGAGAAGGAGAAGGAGAAGGAGAAGGAGAAGGAGAAGGAGAAGGAGAAGGAGAAGGAGAAGGAGAAGGAGAAGGAGAAGGAGAAGGAGAAGGAGAAGGAGAAGGAGAAGGAGAAGGAGAAGGAGAAGGAGAAGGAGAAGGAGAAGGAGAAGGAGAAGGAGAAGGAGAAGGAGAAGGAGAAGGAGAAGGAGAAGGAGAAGGAGAAGGAGAAGGAGAAGGAGAAGGAGAAGGGAAAAAAAGGAAAAGGAGGAAGCCTTTGGACACCTGCTCAGCCATTGGTTTCACAGGGAGAGGGGATGAAGAGTGCTTCTGGCTTCCCTATCACCTCCTGTTACTGCTACCCCAGAGCTGTTTGTGCTCCAGGAGGTCCCTGCCACTGTCCTCCCTGTCCGGTATCTCCTAAAGTTCACCCAAGAGAGACCTCCATGTTATTTCCCAAGGCTGCCAAGCAAGCCTGCTCCAGCCTGTGGTTAGAAACAAAGGTCTCCAAAGAGCTTCTGCTCTTCCACAAACACAGGTCCTTGCAGCATGCATGCCACCAGCCATCAGTGAGACCTTCACCACCATCTCACTTGCCTTAAAATTGACAAGCACTAATTTTCCTGGACTTCGCAGCCTTTTTTTTTTTCATTTCTATCTGCATCAATAAGCCTTTTAAAGAAAAGGCAAAGGAAAGTATTCATATGCATGACTACTTTTATTCCATAGAATCATAGAATTGTTTAGGTTGGAAAAGGCCTATAAGATCATCCAGTCCAACCATTAACCTAACCCCTCCAAGCCCACCACTAAACCATGTCCCCAAGCACCACATCTACACATCTTTGAAATACCTTCAGTGATGGCGACTTGATCACTTCCCTGAGCAGCCTGTTCCAATGCCTGACAACTCTTTCAGTGAAAAAAATTTCTCCTAATATCCAATCTAAACCTCCCCTGGTGCAACTTGAGACCATTTCCTATTGAAATTTCCCCCATCTCACTACAACCTCCT
Organism: Charadrius vociferus; assembly: GCF_000708025.1. Classification (NCBI taxonomy): domain Eukaryota; kingdom Metazoa; phylum Chordata; class Aves; order Charadriiformes; family Charadriidae; genus Charadrius; species Charadrius vociferus. The sequence goes on along the minus strand of NW_009649458.1, from coordinate 1,346,357 downwards.
TTCAGGTAGTTGTAAAGGGTGATAAGGTCTCCCCTCAGCCTCCTCTTCTCCAGGCTAAACAACCCCAGTTCCCTCAGTCGTTCCTCATAAGGTCTGTCCTCCAGACCCCTCACCAGCTTTGTAGCCCTTCTCTGGACACGCTCCAACACCTCAATGACCTTCTTGTAGTGAGGGGCCCAAAACTGAACATAGTACTTGTGGTGGGGCCTCACCAGTGCCGAGTCAGGCAGATGATCACTTCCCTAGTCCTGCTCACCACACTATTCCTGATACAGGCCAGGATGCTATTGTCCTGCTTGGCCACCTGAGCACACTGCTGACTCATATTCAGCTGGCTGTCGACCAACATCGCCAGGTCCTTTACCACCAGGCAGCTTTCCAGCCATTCTTCCCCAAGCCTGTGGCATTGCATGGGGTTGTTGCGACCCAAGTGCAGGACCTGACCTTTGGCCTTGTTGAACCTCGTACAGTTGGCCTTGGCCCATTGATCCAGCCTGTCCAGATCCCTCTGCAGAGCCTTCCTACCCTCAAATACATCAACACTCCTACCCATCTTGGTGTCCTCTGCAAACTTACTGGGGGTGCCCTCAATCGCCTCATCCAGGTCATTGATAAAGATATTAAACAGAACTGGCCCCTGTGCTGAGCCCTGGGGAGCACCGCTTGTGACCAGACACCAACTGAATTTAACTCCATTCACCACCACTCTTTGGGCATGGCTACCCAGCCAGTTTTTCAGCTAGCAAAGAGTATACCCATCTAAGCCATGAGCAGCCAGCTTCTCCAGGAGAATGCTGTGAGAAACAGTATCAAAAGCCTTACTAAAGTCCAGGTAAACAACATCCACAGCCTTTCCCTCATCCACTAAGTGGGTCACCTTGTCATAGAAGGAGATCATGTTAGTCAAGCAGGACCGGCCTTTCATAAACCCATGCTGACTGGGCCTGATTGCCTGGTTGCCCTGTACATGGCTGTGTGATGGCACACAAGATGATCTGCTCCATAACATTCCCCAGCACTGAGGTCAGACTGAAAGGCGCGTAGTTCCCCAGATCCTCCATCTAGCCCTTCTTGTGGATGGGTGGCACGTTTGCTAATCTCCAATCAACCGGGACCTCTCCAGTTAGCCAGGACTGCTGATAAATGATGGAAATTGGCTTGGTGAGCACTTCTGCCAGCTTCCTCAGTACCCTTGGGTGGATCCCATCCGGCCCCATAGACTTGTGTATGTCTAAGTGGTGTAGCAGGTCACTCACCATTTCCCCTTGGATTATGGGGGCTTCATTCTGCTCCCCGCCCCTGTCTTCCAGCTCAGAGGGCTGGGTACCTGGAGAACAACTTATTATTAAAGACTTGGGCAAAGAAGGCATCAATGTGCTTGTTCTGTTTCCTTCAGTGTAGCTTTTTTTTTATATAGTTTTATGTCTAGATTTCTGCACCAATAAACCAGCTGATTTTGAGAGTGGTATGTGTGACATCAGACATCACCTCAGAGAAGAGAAAATAATTATAACATCTGATGATGTTTGTGAGAGATTGTTAAAAAGATCAATAAGGACAGGAGCACTTTGACTTTTCTTATTATGGTTTCTCTGGCAACCAGGGGAAATAACATAGGTAAAATTATAGTCCCATCACGCTCCATGTGCTGACAGTACATAATATATAATTGCATGCTTCCCACCGGAAAGCTTACTTAGTATAATCCTATACAATTTTTTTTCTCGCACTGTTTTAGATGTTTCATCATTTCCACAGCTTGCAAAGCCCTGAAAAATTAAAGAAGAAAACAAAACCCCTCAAGTCGGTTTTGCTATTGCCTGGCTTATGACAGGACTAATTTAGTTTGTCTGGCAGCAATAATCCTAGATTATTCAAAACTAAGAAGAAGTGGGTGTGTAAATCATGCAGCCTTTCTAGAAAGACTTGGTTTTGCAGTTTGTCAGAATCCTCATCCTCCTCGAGGATGAACTTCAGTACTTCTAGGGCATCTTTACCTCCGAAAACACCAGACATAGGGTACTGCTTTCAAAGAAGAGGTGGTGGGCCAGCACCTTGCTCTCAGGAGGCACTTTCCAATAGCTTGTGTACAGCAGTTTGTCAACCCCCGTGCGATTGTCTGTCTGCGTTTTCAGTTGCACTGGTCTCACAACTCAAGAACATCCTGGGCTTGTGGAAGGTACTCAGGAGTATCTGGAGAAGCACCAACACTTTGCTGCAACATTTCTTCCCCTGAAAACAGGACCCATTTCCCCAGCAGCTCATCCCCACTTCCCGAAGGGAAGGCTGCTGGGCATACAGCCTGTCCTAGTGTTTGAAAGGAGACGAGTTGGATAAAGCAATGCAAAAGCTTGCAGAATTAGCTTCTGACTTGCAGAAGAAGAGATCAGGATTCGAAGCTCTCGCCCTTCCCCTCCACTGCAGCTCCCCAGCTCCCAGACACAGTCCCTCCTTGCCTCTGTCCCACTCCATACTTTGCCAGTGGGACACTGGGGTTCTTCCGATATTACTGTTTCGGAACCCAAAATAAGTGCAGCTCCTAAACCTGCAAACAAGTCTCTGATGAAATAAGCAGCCTAATTTGTTGAACTCTTTACAGGGTTCCAAAAGAACACATGAAACCTAATGAAACTGCCATTGCTGGGGGCTGTCGAAGTCAACCACAAACTCTTGCTGAGGCCAATGGCACAGCACCAAGAGCTGAACTTTAGCCACCTACCTCTGGATATTAGCGTAGGACATCTGAAGAAGAAAGAAGTAGGTAACAGCAAAATGAAGATAAACTTGCTGTATAGAAGGTAAAGATCCTCTGGAGGTGAGCACATCTCTGTGGAACGGGAAATTAACAGCAATTAACAACTTTGAGTACAAAGTTTGGTAGCAAACACTTGTAAAAACCTTTAGGGCTCTACCCCCCCCCCAATCCCAATTAATTACTTAACACTGGGAACCAAATGAATCCTGGTGCTCTGCAACAAGGTTCTGTGTGCATTTCTGAGGAGGGTCGTGGCAAAAGGTTGGGACAAGGCTGTCTCCTGTGAGAAGTCCTCAGGCCAGCAGCATCCAGGCCCTGGCTGGGTTAACGCACCCGGCTGGATCACAGGAGGAGGCTCTGCTCAGCCAAACAAAGACGGGATCCCCTCCGCCTGTCAGTAAAGTATCTTGCTGTCACTGCCTACCTACAGTTTCCCTGTCCATACTCTGGGATGCTGTTTTGCAGCAGTTAAACATAATGCAGCCATTGGAAAAAAAAAAAAAAAGGGTTGGCCTCTACCTTGCTTTGCCCATTCTGCAGGATGGGAGGCTAAAGCATGAACAGGAGGCAGTACTGGTGATGGAGGCAAACAAATGTTTTTGATCCCTGTCCCTGTTGCCTACCTTCACCTTCTCCTTTGGAGAAAGCTCCTGTTGAAGTTTCCTGGACATCTGTTTTCGGAGAGGAAATGCTGGACACTCACCGCATGACGGTGCTTAAGACAAGCTACCCCTGGTCACCGAAGAGAGAGCTTTATTTTCTACTGTATCATTCACACTGTTTTTTGTTCTCATCTGAGTATGTATTTGCAGATTCATTTCTCAGGTAAATGCTTCTGAGGTACAGCCTCTGCTATAACATCCAGAATTTGGATGTTAATGAAGCAGCTACCTTTTTCTTCATCTAGAGATCTTGCAACCTCTAAAGAAGCAATCACATCTACTGATCCAATATACTTCATGAATCCAATTTCCTTTTTACTTTTAGCAGAGATGTCTTCAGATGTCTTTGGGATGTTCTACGTTTGTTTCCTCTCTTCTTGTTCTGTTTGTTTTCTCATGACAGAAATTAGAATTACAAGCATTAGCAGAATTGCTCTATTGAGCGAGGATCAATACTAGTTTGCTTTTCTCCCCTCACAGCTGACAGCTCCATCCTCCTTTGACTTTGGAAATATTCCTCAGAGTCACAACCACTTTACAGACCTTTTATCTTAACACTATCATGAACGGCTCACCAGACACAATGCTTTCCATATATCACCTCCTTTAGTGCTGCCTTTTCTTTCTTGTTGGAGAGACACAGAGATGGCTGATAGGGACTTCCTGGGGAAAGTTACAGCCATAATTCAAACCAGCAGAGGCTTAATGTCATCCACACACTACAACAGACTTAAAATAGCAGATAACCCTTTACACCACGAAGCTATGGATTTCTTTTTTAGCGTAAACAACTCCTGAGGTTTGGCATCTGTATTTCCAACGTTAAAAAGCTGCGTGGCACAAAAGCAAAAGACACACAGCAGTTCAGAAGGCAGCTGGGCTTTGGTCAAAACTATGGAAGACTGACAGCACAGGTTACGGCATCCCTTAGTCCAGAGCTGCTGCTGTCCGTGCCTCCATGGCAGGGCATGTTGTTACAGAGCTGGTGGTTTCTACAGCAGCAAGTGCTATATAAAAAGCTTGATTTTTCCCTCTTCTAGGTAATCTTTACTTGATGTAAGGAGGTTGGGAGAGAAGAGGCACAAACCTGCATCTGTATGTATGAGGCAGCAGCGCACCCTTGCAGCAAAGAAGGCAAATGATATCCTGAGCTGCATTAGGAGGACTGTTGCCAGTAGGTTGAGGGAGGTGATCTTCCCCTTTACTCAGCACTCGTGAGGCCTCATCTGGAGTACTGTGTCCAGTTCTGGGCTCCTCAGTACAGGAGAGACATGGACATACCAAAGGAAGCCCACAAAGATACTGGAGTGACTAGAGCACCTCACATGTGCTGAGAGAGCTGGGACTGTTCAGCCTGGAGAAGGGAAGGCTCAGGGGGAGCTCATCATTGTGTATAAATTCCTGAAAGGAGGGTGTGAAGATCACAAAGCCAGCCTGTTTTCAGTGGTGCCCACTGACAGGGCAAGAGGTAATGGGCACAAACTGAAATGTGCTCCGTCTGAACATCAGGAAACACTTTTTCACTGTGAGGGTGACAGACCACTGACAGGTTGCCCAGAGAGGTTGTGGAGTCTCCCACCTTAGAGATATTCCAAAACTGTCTGGACATAGGGTTGGGCAACTGGCTCTAGGTGGTCCTGCTTGAGCAGGGGGGGTTGGACCAGATGATCTCCAGAGGTCCCTTCCAACCTCAAACATTATGTGATCCTGTGATCCCGTATTGCAGGTGGGCTCTGAGCAAGCATCGCCCTGGGGGCTCTGTGGGGCTCAGCTACCCCTGGATTCCAAGACTCATTTTCCACTGATGTTCTGTAGCTATCATATTTGTCTGATCATTTCTATCAGGGAGGAGGTACCCTGATGATTTCCCAACTTCCCAGCCACTCCATATTAAAACCACCTCTGTTCCTCGGTCCCCCTGTGCTGACAGGGGCTGTTCCCGGGGCTCACGCTGGTAGGCACAGCCCCCCATGGGTGCCACACACCACATCCCCCAAAATATTCATCACTACCACCCCTGCTGCAACACTACCCCAACACCCCCACACCTGCTTCCCACCACCTATGTCATACCTCACCCCACGGCTGCCCCCAGGTTCTCTAGTCTTCCCCAGGACTGCCCCATCCTCTGCCCCACAGCCTTCCCACCTCTCCAGTGCCAGCCAGCCAACACCCCCAGTCTGCACAGAGAAACGCTGCGCCCTCCACCCCCAGCCTAAAAAGTGACCCCACTCTGCTGAGCTCATTAAGGTGTTCAGATATAGGGTATCCTATATCTGGTGGTCTCTGGTTCCTATATACATAGTCCTTCTGCTCTATACGCTCTCCAGAATAAATTCAAGGGTTGCACCTGACCCTCAGTTACTCACCCCAGTCCAGAAGACATAAAATAATATTCTACAAGGTACGCTTCATCTGGTTCATTTGAGGATCACAGATGTCAGATTTGCTACTTAGATGATGTTTTTAAATTCCGACCATGTGGTGGCACATTGCTACATTTAGCACATTGCTTAAGAACACCAAACAGCATTGCAACACAGCTTCTTGCACTAAAGCAACCATTCTTTGAACAGTGAACCCAGCTCACAACCACTGGACCTGTTGATTGGCCCAGTTTTGGTTGGGATTACACATGCTTCGTTTGTTCAGTGATACCATGAGAAGCTACGCCATCAGCTGGCCAGATACCACATTTGTATTTAAATTAAAACATAGATATCCCACAGTACACACAAACATGAGCGGGAACCAGATAAGAACATCATCACAGACGTAACCCTGCCCGGCCTCCAAATCAGCTTCTCCAGCCGCTCTCCATGCCAAAGCTCACCAGATACAACACCCACCGAAATGGTGACTCCACCCCAGCCGGACCCTTTCCCTGCCTGTGCTTTCTGCACCGCTGGCCAAGTATAAAGGCGATCTGGCTGAAGGACCAACATGTATGGGTGATATCTCTAAGGAATGATTACCCCCTGGAATGAAATCTTTCCAATTTGCATATTAATAAAACAACCCAAAGCACTGCTAGCAACAGTGTCTTAGTGTCAGCTGCAGAAAGGAAAAAATGTCCTTTCCTGGAATATCTTTTAAAGGCCTAAACCCCCCCTGCAGGTAGGATTTTCACAGGCATATAACTTATTCCATTCTCTTTTCTTGAGCAAAATATCCAGCCCAGTCAATAGAAGTTTTCCTGGAATAAAAGCAGCTACTTTAACCAAAAAGTGAGGAAGTTACAAACCCACAGGTTTTCAAAACATACACAGAATTGCTCCCATAAACAAAAGGAGTTTTAATATTGATTTTAATTAGAGAACTCATATTCTGCTGAGTGCTCACGAGTCTCTTCCTCTGAACTGTCATGTGCTTTCTCATATGATAAATAAGTCAAAAAATACCCTCTCCCTGCTGAGTGGCTGTGATATATTATTTACTGGCAGCTTTTAAAAAATAAAATTATTCACCGTTTAAATATTGAGTGTAAATTTGTCTTCAACTTATCTGCATTAATCCTTTTGTTATTAAACCAATTAGCGTACTGGTTTAGAAAATTCCTCAGGACATAAATTTCCACGGCACAGACGTTTACTTGAACTGTAAACAGAAGCTGAGGGTTGCTATGGTATGATCTTTTGCTCAAAGTCTATTTACTTTTCCCAGCTAACAACAGTACCAATAGTGGAGTCCATAAAACAGAAAGTATAAAGTAAAGCAGCCGTCACACATCATGGCACTGAGAAGTCCTTATTCTAAGGAAATGAATTCAAATGTTCACCATAAACAAAGGTATGTAGAAAAGCGAGATCAACTTTTTTTTTCTTTTAGGTTAAAAATGGTATTTGATCTGTATTTTGTGATAAAAGGTTTTAAAAGAAGAAGAAAAGTCTGCTTTGGTTGTTGCTGTTTTCTAGTCCTCTTGCAAAACTGTAGGCTTGTGCAAGTAAAGGTATGCAGCCTAGGTGAATATCCGCATTACGGCAAGTTAATGAGACCCTGGAGGAATGGGAGCAGGCAAAGAGCAAAGAGCAAACAGATACAGCACAGAGATGCTTCTTGCAAAATCCCTAAATTAGCCTTTTTGCCAGTGTATGGTACCATTTTAACTATGGACCTAGTGCAGGCTGTTTCCAAAATGGATATTCTCATTCACCAGAAAAACTTCTAGCTCCTGTGAACTGCTCTCCTGCTGGAACCACAAGCATAAGAAAGTATCTGTATTTCGGTTTATGCTGATGGCATAGGTGGTTTTCACAATGAGACTTGCAAAAAAGGCAGTCCAAACACATCCTTAATCCTCCAATTGTCAAGTTCAAATATATAAACAGAACTCTTATAAAAGAAGAATGGCTGGAATTAGGAATATAAACCATGTCAAATAGAGAAAAAACACTTTCCTCTAACACAAGACTGCACATTTATTTTTCTATGAAGCCCCCCACCCAATTTCTCCCTTTCCTCCTGGATCAGTCCCTTTTTAAACAGCAAATCAGCAGCAGAAAATATCACGCAATATAATGCAATCATTCAATAATAAAGTTCTCCCGCTAAGGTGGGCAAAGCTTCTAGTTCCCACCCAGAGAGCGGGGCCAGGCACTATTTTCCCGGTGTAGATGTAGTTATACCTTTCTCTCATATTAAGAAATCTCATTTTTGACATCTGCGTGTAGGACTCCATAATGGTATCTCCACTGTCCTATGAAGGACCTATCTCCTCCTCCCTATGGAGGTCTAGGGAATATATCTAGCATAGCAGGTAGTGTAGGTCCGCGGAGTGAAGCCAACTGTTGGCAAGGACTCACAAGGACGTTTAATCCACCCTGTGGGCCAAAGGCTGCCCTCTCTTTCCTGGTCCGCAGCGCTAATGCCCATGAGCAGCAGGAGAGCGGGTGCAGCTCGCCTTCCCCAGCTGCAACCCAGGAGTTCCACAGCCTGCGTGTCCCAAGACCACCCTGTGGCACAACCCAAAATACAGTCAGTGGAGATCACTAGGAGATTTGCTTGAAAAACACTCTTAACTGGACATCAGATGTGCATATTGATGCACTCATAGTCACCCAGTGCAATCTGACAGCCAGATGTTCCTACCTTTCCCTCCTGCTGTCGTAGAAAGACATAGGTCTCTTGCAGGTTTGCTATGGATCTGCTGGCCTTGCATGGATTTCTCAAGTATCCTAGGACTTTCAAAATGGCAGTAGATGCCTCTGTCTATGACTAACTCAACTTGCCCAGCTAATTTTGCACAGGTTAATCAATCTAAAACCATTTATAATACATTTAAAGGATCCTTAGCATGCACAGCAGACAAGAACCAAGATTTGCAGAATGCCCTGTTCATGGTTTAAGCTACCAATGGCCTGGAATCCTGCAGCAGATCATCAAGAAGGAAAAAGCACATCTGAATATGCCTATTTTGTTGCTATCTTTTCTATTCCTTTGAAAACATATGGAAGCCTTGAGTAGTCTACCCAGAAACCAAGGATGCGGGTAGAGCAGAAAGGCTGGAGGCTGTAGGAGCCCCCACCTGACACAGGGTTCTCCACGCTGTTAGGCTGCTGGCTTTAACCTGCTCTCTGTCCTGGGACTCCAAATCCTGGAAGAATTTTGGAAACCCTGCTTCTCATTCATCAAAGGTTCACCGATCTCATATTTCAAGATTAAATATTTCAGGTTGAACAGTTCAACAATTTTCCACAATCTCAGTTTTCCTGAAAAGTTTTTTATGATGTCTACATGGAAGAGGCTGGTGGGTGCACTTACGTCAGTGCTGTGAGCAAAGCTGGATTTTTAAAGAGAGGTATATAATCCTCATAGTGCACATGTGCAGATTGTGTAGATAATTCACACAAAAAGTAGGACAAAGTCTTGCTCTTTCCTCATTAAGTGATCAGTTGTAAGAACATAGGATTTTATCCTAATTCTGCAACTGTATATTTAATTGCATAGCTGTCTACTGCTTTGGAAACTTTCTAAACTTAAGCAGTAACCTAAGGAAAAGGTTTCCTAAAAACTGGGACCTGTCCTGAAACCTGGAACATAGCCCATCCTAAGAGCCAGGCTCTCATTCTCTTCACTAAACCACAACAGGACCTTTAATGAAGCATCTGGTACAATGGTAGTCCGGTCTGAAAGCTGTTCAAAGTCTGTTTGGTTGCTCTGGCCATAAGGCCTCAGGCCGCAGCTGTTTTCCTTTCGTTTTTGCCTTACTGATTGAGTATTCGCATGTGAACTGTTGCACAATTGAGCTAAAAATACAAAGCTCCAAACGCATCCAGGAAGATTTCACATTGTTCTGGCTGTCCATTTCTTCAGGGAGCAAAAGTTTCCAGCTCCACAGCAAAACAAAGAAGCTCTCTACAACCATAGAAGGAATAAGGCTGAACTGAACTACAGAGCAGTGCAGGTGATCCAAGAAAAGAATGGCAAAACGGACTGTGCCTTCCTGGTACACTCTGTTACTTTCCTTTCTAGGTCTCACGGAGCATCTGTCTCATTGGGCACGAGCGTTATGTGGTCAAATCAGGCAAGGACTGAGAACAGAACGGGTGAGGTAAACACCTGACAAATCTGTGTAACACAGGCAATGTGACCGGTGATCAAATCCTGCTCAGCCTGGAGCTGTGGGGAGACCAAGAGTAGTCTCCCAGTACCTGCAAGGAGGTTATTGGAAAGACCCAGCCAGGCTGCTTACAGTGGTGCCCGGCAGGAGGATGAAATAAAATGGGCACAAGTTGAAACAAGAGAGGTTCTGACTGTATATAAGGTAAAACTTCTTCATCATGAGGACAGCCAAGGGGTGAAACACATTACCCAAAAAGGTTGTGCAGTATCCATCCTTGGAGGCATTCAAGACCAACGGCATAAAGCCCTGAGCAGCTGCTCTGATGTCATAGCTGACCCTGCTCTGAGGAGCAGGTCAGGCTAGAGGCCTCCTGAGGTCCCTTCAGAGCTGAACTCTCCTATGATCTCAGGAAACTTGCCACCAGATTCTAGCATATCAAAGAAAAGGCGATACACAACTCCCCCTAACATCCAGTTATGGGAACATCCTACCTTTAGGGAGAACTTCCTTCTAACCCCCAACAGTCAGAGCTGGCCAAACATCAGCCTGAAGTATGATTTAACAGTAGCTTCTACGTTAAGAAGGAAACCTACACTCATAGAAAGCTGCAATGAAGACGCTAAAAACTTCCCTGAAAAGCAGATAAAGCTTGTAATTGACATGTTCAGACAAGGCTTCCCAGTTTTAGACTCCGACACTTATCTTGAAAAAAACTAAAAGGAAGTAGCTCAATTCTAAGCCAACAGAACTTACAAAGGTCAAGAACGTTTGAAAAAACAGGTCCTTTTCATTTAATAGCCAGAGACACAATTTAAAACAAATTTTACGTACCCCAATTTCAAAACTTTGCCTAAGGCAGCAGAGAATTTTTGGTATCTCACATGAAAACAGAAAGTTAATGTCCTTTCTGAATATGGTGAGCAGGTGGTAGATGAAACATTTAGTGTGTTAAAGTGCAGATCAACAAATAGACTCTTAGCTGCTGGAGGAGACAGCTCAGAAACAGAGAATAATCCAAAAAATAACCTAATGGCATCTTGAGCACTGAAATATATAGTGATACACACCTGGAATACAGTAATTCACAGAATACAATACTTCTATAAGTATTGCAGTGCCCCAGGTAGCAGAGAGAGAAAACCAAATCTCTGTAGCGTTTATTTGTGAAGCAGCTTCTCCTCAGCCGTTATAAACCGACCTGTAAGCTGATACTGTAACAGATGCATACCAGAGGGAGGGCAGAGAAGCAGGGCTACGCCAGACTTCGGAGGTCAAACTGCTGCCTTAGGTACTTAAGAGTAAGAAGCACGGCCTTTTCAGAAGTACTTAATCACTTTATACACTGAAATTCTCTTAGACCTGTTAAAGAACTGTGCAAGAAAACAGCGAGGATGAACAGAATAAAGCCAAGCTCCGATACCAGAGCTCCCTGCCGTGGCGAGGATGGGACTTGAACAACTCTGATGAACAAAACCAACACTGGTTGTCCATGTAGTATTGCATTTATTGAGAGAATCTAGCCTCTAGGACCAAAATTACATGACATACCAACTGAAAACATCATTCACAAGAGTCAGCCAGCGAGGAACACTTCTTATAGTTCTTTCTCCTCAAACCAGGTACTTCCAAACATCCCTACTCGTACACCAGTCCCGTAGTGCTCTCCCTGAAACCCCATCAGGCAGCAGGTTTGAGCAGAAGACTCTAATGCAACAGGCCTGCATATTCTATGGAATAGCTGCTGTTTAATATTTTTTTCAAGTAAGTAATATTTTTCAAATAATTTTTTTTCAAATAAATAATTTTTCAAATAAATAATTTTTGTTTCAAATAAAGCAAACTGCATATCAGTAGCTAACATATTTGTAACGCTAGAATTTATGTTAAAAGAAGGGGACAAAAAAAAAATCACAACAGATTTCTTACAGTCTGCGTTGCAGCTTTGATTTTATTTTGAAGTGTCAGACTCTGTGTCACTGGAAGCAGACATTCCCTCAGTGGGATTTGTACACTGCCGACGCAACAGACGCTCGACTTGCCAGGCTCTCTCAGCAGAACTCCATCGAGACAAGAAAGAAGTTTATATTTTTGTACCAAAGATACAGCAAAACTTGACAAATGAGGCCTTTAGCTGAGTGGCGACGTTTTCTTTGTTTAGAAGGGGTTTTACTCCAAACTGGCAGTTTGCAGGATTTGTTTCCATCTTGGCTGCATACAGCGACCCAAGGCAGTCTGCTCCTGCCAGATCAAGTCACAGCCTGTCAGCAGGATCTATCACCTCCAGGCTTTTGTAGGGCCCTTGCCAGTTGCCCAGGGCTGGTGAGAAAGCACCGCAGCAATGCTCTGCCATCCATTACTTCTCTGCTGGGTGCTCGGTGTCCTCTCACCCATCATCTAACACCCCACTCTGCTAACCACTGCCATGACTGATTCCAACTTTCAGTCTTGACTGACTTGACTGATCTTGTTTCATTTGAGGAAGGTGATGATGACAATGCAAATGTCACTACTCAGAGGCAGGCAACACTGCTCATACCAGTGAAATCGCAGAGATCTTTCGCATGGTGACCTGCCCTGAAAAGCTGGTGTCTAAAGAGTTGCCTTCTTCTCCAGCTGACGATCTTGCTCCTGCGTCTTATTCACATGACATATACACTGCACCTGTGTTTTTAAATGTGTGTGTTCCTTAAATCTCTGCAGGATCTTACAAACACAAACTTTCTTGTACAAAAATTGCTTTGCTGTCCCTTGGAAATTTGTTCTTCACAGATAATGTGATACAGCTGTGTTCCTTCTGCTTTGACAGGTGGGCTTGTTGAGAGACAGGTAGCTATACCATGTAGCTTATCCTAAGTTCAGCAGTGGTTCTAGGAGTGGGAGAATCCAGAAATCCTTCTAGCTCCCTCTTCCAGGGTCTGAACTGTACAACACATAGTATAAACATTTGGCAACACAGTCCTTAAAGTTTATAAGACATAACTTTTGTATGAAAGTATCCCAACACAGTACTGACTTGGGAAAAAAGTCCAAACCAACATTGGATGTACACTGTGGAAGACTTGGATGTAAAGGGGAAGTCTGGGAAACACGAATGAGCTAAAAAAGATTTCAGACCTTATTCCTGCAAGTAGGACCACATGGGAAAATCAGATCAGAGTCTCACTGACTTTCACAGTGCCCACCCTTGACCAACATGCACTTCCAACCAAAGCCACAACACACTCATCTCCTGTTACTATTTCCCTTCTGTAACTGATGTATTCTTGCCAAGAATTTTCCGTAAAGTTTTTCAGTGTATTGGAATAAGCCTCTGAAGTCCTTGTCTTCCAGGGAAATCAATGAGAACTTCTCAAGCATCAAGAAGCTTGTTATTAGAAAAAATAAAACAATTTTTAGAAAAACCAGCTCAGAAATTGCCTCTGTACCAGGACATCAAATACAGACATACATGACCTGATTTTCTTAACTACTGCTTAACTTTAATAATCAGTTTCCAGAAATCTGCATTTTAAAAATAAGGCAGTGCATATAAAGTGAAACACTAGTTCAAGTCTTGCATAACTGATACTGCAATACCCTCTTGTGGTCAAATAAAAATGTTTTGTCTAAACACCTGAACTTTTTCCTCCATAAAAAGCCTCTCTAGACACTTTTTCCTTTGACAGGGCCAAATAACTCACATATTTTTCACAGATGAATTTGTAGTGCATACCATCACTTGCCTGACAACAACAAAAGATTAACCTCAGTCAAGTTCTTCCTCAGAATGATGGGCACCGACACCGCTTGTCAGATAAACTAATCCCAAAACAAACTCCTAAGCAAAGGCACCATCTCATACAGTGACACTCATAACTTTTTTCACGTCCCCAACCAGAAAAAATAAAGATGCTATAATCAATTTACATAGATACATATGGCACGAAGCCACAATAAACATCAACCTATTCTACTACAGGATGAAACGAAGGACAAAGTAAATCAGTTGTACCAATTCAAATGAGTGCCCTGCTTAAATACCCCGAGTTGTCATAATGAACAAATAAAATGCTAAACTGGCGGATGGTAATATGAAGGGAAACAGTTCAGTATCTGCAGCAGTTCCGCTGAGCTGTTAATCTAGTAAAAGGCCTGAACGGGCTACTAGCATATCCAGCGAGGAATCTAGAGTAACATCCAGGAGTGTCATCCTTGCACTCACCTTGACGTGCTTTAACGGTGCAGAACCACTCCCTCAATGACTTCTGGTCCCAACAGAAAATGCGGTAATTTTCAAAATATCAGCTCTTAGTGATCTGGTTTTGGAACAACAGCTACATTATAAAGTCATCTTACTACAATATTTTTTAAAACCCAACTTATTTAAACAGCCATGATCCCACCTCATCAGCTGTCCAATACCAGCATGTAGACTCATAGCTTACTCTTGTGTAAAGCCTAAAGATGACCTAATCAGTTAAGACTTCGTTCTTTTCTGAGGCTGTGGGGTCTCAGACCAACAGATTTGGCTTGAACTATGAGTTCACTTTCAGGAAGACGTTCTGAGAGGCACTTCATAGCCCTGCATCAAAACCTGGGCAGTTACAACCCCTGCATCTTTGCAGACACCACTCAATGGCACCGACTTCAAACACCTGCTTGTAATCTTTCCATCCAGTTTATTCAGTGGCTACAAGTAGTCATCTGGAAGCTATGTACTCAGCTCAATAACCATTTTTAGTTTATTATTATGTTTAATTTTCAGAAATTGACTTGAAGGAAGGATTAGAATTAAAATAACACAAGAACTTTGTAAACAAGAATTAAAAAGCATTTCATGCACAGGACCAGACTTCCCATCAGGAATCTTTCCTGAGCGGATCAGGAGCTAAAATCCCATGTGCACTGATTAATGCATTGGGTTTTCCAAATGTGCCTCAGCTTCCTTTTAAAGCAGTTAGGTGCTGCTAAAACCCCATTCTCCAACCAGCTGCACATGCTCCAACTTGGAGAGGACCCTGGAACGAATGCAGCAGGACAAGCAGATTCCACAAGAGGAACAGAGACGACTATCAGGCCAGGTTGGCAAACAGCTCATTTCTTCAGTTCATGATAATGCTGTGTGGATACGTGACTTTTTTTTTTTTTTTGCTTTTTGGCTGAAAGAGATGAAAAACACTGTTTAGGTTTCAATTATCTCAGAAAAACAAACAAACAATAAGTCTACTAAAATTTCATTCAAACCCAAAGCAAACATTGCAATTTGAGACAGTTTACCTCTTCTTAAGTTATGTTATTGCAATCTTCAAAGTCAGATCAATTTTTCCAAATACAAAAGTATTTCTTGCTCAAATATGTCTACATGAAGTTATTGGATTGTTGTATAGTTGTAACTATTTTAAAAGAAGTTATTTGCCAAATTCAGCATGTATTTCCCAATACTGCAAGCAAATGAGTTTGCCAAAAAACCCCTAAAAAAGTAGATTCAAAGTTCATTAGCATTCACCAGGAAGATGAAGCAAGAGGCCAGAATTCATCTGGAGCTAATCCACACTACTCAAAAACAAGTCAGTCAAGAATTTCAGAGGAAATTTATACTTAAAATACTCCATTTTCCTGCAAGGTCACAAATACTTGAGGAAGCGACTTCATACCACAACAGCCCGACAGGCTGACTGTAAAGACAAACACTGACATTTTGGACACTGTTTTGAAAATTCTCACTTTGTATACTAATAACCCTTTAAAGTTACTTAAAAACTACTTCTCATAGTTGCTTAATACCTTCTGCAGAAATCTCTAAGTACTTAAAAAAGTTTTTTTTATGATCTCTGGCTGCTCCTTTTTTTAAAATCTGGAAGCAAAGACCTTTCAAAGTACAGACTCGTTGAAATACCTTATTTTAAGCAAACAAGTTCTGCCCCAAATAGAGTTCAAGGCCCCAGAAGCTGTCCAGTTGGGTCTCTCCTCCCTTTCTGGTGAATATTCACAAGTCAGACTCGTTTCCAATGGAGACAGTAAACACACCAGGGAAACTAGCAGCTTTCAGGAGATTTTGCTTCTGCTACATAACCACAACAAAAGTCCTCCTGGTATACTCAGCAGCAATCTGCACAGCACCCTTTGCTACTGAACCAGACTTTTCTTGTTACGAGGATTATAGAACAGAGGGTGGTCTCAGCAGCAAGCAGCAGTAATCATCACCTCGTAAGCTGAGCGTTTGCTGGTTACAGCGGAGATCTGACGGCTTTCAGTAACAGTCAATTCTTACAAAATTGCTGTTACTGTGAAATGCCCTTCAGCGTTCAAGCAGAAGCAGCATAACGCAGTAGGAAATGAGCGTTAAATAAGTGGGAAGTAAAACAGTGCCAAGCACTGCCTGTCAGTGCTACCACGCACGCACGTTTGGTTTCTGAACGCGCTCCAAATTGGCAGCTAAAAGAAAATGTCAGGAGAGAAGGAGCGTTGAAAACGCAAACAAAAGCAGGTTTAACTTTCCTAATAGTCACAATATAGCTAACAATACTGGGGATACAGTGAGTCTTAAAATGGGCAAGTTGGGAAAGGGTTCTGGATTCAGCAGAAATACCTTGGTTAGGTCTTGGCAACCAGCAACCACACCTCTGGGGCAACCAGCCTCAGCTCCATCTGTGTCTCTCGGCAGCACCCAACCCAGAAGACCTGTCGTTGCACAACCGGCTACTCGGGCCTGGGCAGACAAGCAGGCAGCACTGCAGCAGGACCAAGTTCAACAGGATAAGATCTGGAGAGAGTCTGTGGAGGCTGAACAGAGAGGAAGAAAAATCTGGTAAGTCACTTGTTCCAGCTTATGCCTCTTCTACTCATCCTGACAATGGTACTGATGCTCCCTGACAGTCTTAGGGCTTGATCCAAAGCCTCCACTATCAAAGGAAATTTTCTTCTGCAGTGACTTTGGATCAGATCCTAACTCCTTTCTTTCCAAGATAATATAATCTCTACTTTCCTTCACTGTACAAAATCTATGCTACTATCTCTTAGCATGCTGGGCTTAAGCTGAAAAGAGATGCAAAGAATTGCATGCTAAGTATCTTGTAGCTTTACAGAGATTTCCACAATGAAGATATAAATGTGCCAACCTTTATAATTTATTGCAGACACACTGATATTATCACCTCTTCTCATATTCTTGGAAATGGCTGAAATGGAAGCTGAACAGAGTGTTCAGCCAAAATATGATTTTGTATTCCCAATCTGTAAATCTCCTGAACGTGCCCCATTGTTAGAGTGTTTCAGACTGAACTGCACACATACAACACAAGCTTTGACTGTGTGTACACCAGTGACCTGAAGGAACCTGAAATTAAAATTCTTTTTGTCTCTGCCACATATCTTGAATAAGTGTTCATACTTCAGTACATGGCATGAGCATGCCTATTAGAAGAATATCCATGGCAAAAGTAAAATCAGGTCCAGTTCCGACTGTGCACTAGCTAAGCTAAAGGGAAGGGAGGAGAAAGGAGGACATCACTCTCAGGATTTTTTAGAATGAGAAAAGAAACAATCTGAAGACCCCTGTCCTCCTCAGCCTTCTGGAGGAGCTACAAATCAAAGCTCTGATTTCCCCAGAGATTTATTTGCACTCGTCTGGCTCCTTTTACCTGAGGGAAAGGCTGATGCCAGGACTCTCACTCACGCAAAGACAAGGCCATGGTGGCAATGTGCACTCAGATTCTTCCCAAATGCACCTATTATGTTCCATACCCATTCCCTAGCTAAGGCAGCATGAGGGGCTCTCTCTCTGTGCCTGCCCCCTGGGGTTCACAGTCATGGATACGGGTGCTTGGAGACCCAAGTTTTTCTCAGTAATTAGCACCATCCAGTGACACCCAAATCTGATACGTTCAAATAATGGCTGGCATAGTGAGATAAAAAATGTTAGGACTCTATGCTGTGCTGGTATACCAAGACATATAGTGATAAACCCAACAAGAATAAATTAGTTTTTACTTGCACTCAGGGCGTATCTGCACTGGACGAGGGAGTGCAGCACAGAAGTCCAGTGCTCCTCGTTCCACATGGTGCATGGCTGTGCTGCGCAGACGAGCTCAGCTCAGAAGAACGTCCAGCTTCAGCACTAGATCGATGAGCTTAGATGCAGCACTGCACAGACACAGGTAACCAGCTCAGAGAGTCAACCCAGGCGTCCCTTGAGCCCTGATGCAAACACAGCTGCAGATAACGGTTTCCTCTCTGGACCTCACAGCACTCTTACAGTAGTGGGTGAACTTTCGTCTTCTCCATTTCAGGCCAGGACATTTCAGCCAAGGACAGAAAACCAAAGGGCCTGCCCTGTAGTCCCACACCAGGTGTAGAACAGAGCTGAAGAGCAAAAGTCAGGTCTTCTGACGCAATTTGCTCCTAGCACAGCTGCCTCTCTGCACAAAATACTCCCGTGGGTGTTTGCTTGCAGCAAGTATGGCTTTGGGAATTCCTACCGGGGACTTCTGCCAGCAGAATTATGGCCATTTGAAAAATAAGAAGCTCGAGGCATGGGACAGAAGTTTGCTAGAGTGACTCAGGACTTTGCTAATTTATCTGCATATGCATAAGGAATACATTGTGGACATGTTATCCTCATGTTCCTTTGGAAAAAAAAACACAAGCCACTCCTCATGTACTATGGGCTCTATATAGGAATATGGAAAACCCTGGGCTTCAGCCCAGAAAAGGCAGGTTTCAGTACAAAGAGTTTGCAGGTGTAAGAGCTGGGCTGCAAGTATCAAACTGATGAATTAAATAGGCATTCAAATATGTCCAACATTAATATTTTATTTAACAACAGAAAATTTTACACTGCATTTTTTACTTGTATTCCAAGGTACCAGAACTGGAGTTTCCTGAAGGACTATGACCAAATGGTAAGTTTTGAACAAACATTCAACTCTAATCCAGGCTCTTTTTATTTTTCATCAATTTGAGCTAGGCTAATATTTCAAATTGATGCACACTTTGGCATAATCAGCAATTGCTTTAAGATTAAAATCTTTAGGAAAAATAAAAGAGAACTGAAGTGCATTTCATCTGCTACCTATGCCACAAAGAAATACATCACATGTATGTGTTCAATCTGTTTCAATATTAACAACTCCATAGGAAGACAAGTACTAGAAAAACCAACTTTCCAGGAGAAAATTTGTAAGATAATGTCATCATGCTGAAATCCAAGCCACTAAAAAAGAAACAAAAAACCTCCCATATCACGACCATTCTAGAGCAGACTAACTTCTGTCCTAGCTGACACTTTATGCACCACATTTGAAAATTATCCATTTCCCTATGTTATCCTATCCCACAAAAGACAACAGGAAAAAACAATCATTTTACTTTATTTTTCAACACTTCCATGTACATTCAGTATGACATTTTAGAGTACATTCAAATTCTAATTTCAAAAGCAATAGTGCTGATGTTATAAATAATCTCACTACCTTGTATTTCGGTAACAAGCAATGGATGCAATTCTGAAAACTTATTAATGGTCTTTGTTTTATCTTTATCCAGGGTAAGAAAAAGGAGCAGAAGCCACTGCCAAACTATATGTCTGTGTTTTCAAGCAAAGTTCCCAACTCCACCAACCAGACGATTGGCAGTCGAATGAATACTGAACTTGGCAGGGCGCTGGTAAACATGGATTACTTCTTCAGCAGTGGAGCACGAAAGAGGAAACTTGAGGGTGAGCTCCAGCCTTCCTAGTGCTTCAGTAAAATAACAGTAACAAAGCAAGTTGGATGTTTCTAGCCAACAGACTCCACAGCGTGTAAAAAAATCCTCAGTCTTTTTCTCAGAGAGACTAATACTGCTGTCTACCATGGATTTTCTTTCAAGAGCAAAGATGGATATTGTCCAACAATGCTGCAGGGAGACAATCCTCTTTGTATTTGGGGTGACTGGGCCATATGCAGAGATTTAGCACTACAGATCTCATCCATCTTCCCTTGCAAGTCTACAGTAAGGTTGCCAGTAACATCAGAAAGAACAAGATTACAGCCAAAAGGCAATTTCTTCCTGAAGTTTTATCCTCTGAAAACAAGCAATTAATGCAGACCCGCTCAGATGAATCTCAACATAAATGACATACTTTCAATTCTGAAAGCCAGCAGCTTGCTGCATTTCATGTAGTCAGCCAAGGATTTGTCAGCCTGTCATCTGCATGTTTAAGCTTGCTCTGAAGAATAAAATTTAAGCCACGTGAGATGCGTTCCGCCCTTTTTCACCCCGCCCTGCTGAGGGAGGGAGACCTGATTTTTTTCACACTAGTTTTCATTTTTCTTTCTTCAGATTTTCTGCTCTCAAATTCCCCTCTCTTACTCTTTTTTTCTGGTTTAGCTGATGGAAACTCATTGACAAGGAAGCAGGCTTTCACATTTTGCTCTGAAGGCGCATTGGCTCAGCAACCTGTCTTACACTCATAGGATCATCAACCTTGAATGTAACAGGTTCATAGTTCCTAAAATCTGTGGTTTCCCAGGGAAACCATCATCCAGCTAAATTGACACAATCTAAAATCTGTTCACTAGTGTATCTTCATTACGCAAACTTTGTTGTTCTGTAGAAATCAGCAGAGCATGGACAGTGCACATACATACAATATCTACCTTTCGAACTGTATGTAGCTTCTCTAGCACCGTGCTCAGCCCTATGTGGAGATCAACATAGAATCCATTAGCATTGCCTTGATACAACAGGCTGCAATGTCCTACCAGACTGAGGTGGAGATGTGTGTACTTACGCTTTGCAACTAAGGCTATTTGTTTTTATGATTAGACTTCAATAGCAGAAGGCAGTTCAAAAGCACAAGAGGTGGTATGGAACGGTGTGATTGCTGTCAACATCCAAGTGGTGTCTGGAAAAAAAACCAACAAAAGACACGTAGAAAGAAGAGCCAAATCCCATTCACTGATGTCACGCCACCAAACAGTTCTCATCTTGGCTTCCTCAACGCAGTGAGAACTGGAGGATTAAGGCTTTCAAGATGACAGCTAAGCTACCGAGAGAAGAAGGAAGACCACATCATGCAACCAGCCCTGGTGAGGAGGACTGATTCCACTCTGTGCAGACATGAATTGTGGTGGACAACTCTGCTCAGACACACCAAATAGGAACCTACTCTTTAAAAAAGACATCTTCTGGTTCAGCTAAAATGCTTTCTGCTGTCTCTTGCAGGCACAAAACTGCACCAGGAACTGGCTTGTCTTCAACCATCTCAAAGAGGGAGAGGAGAGAGCAGATCAAATCTTTCCTTGTCCCTGTGTTGTCCAGAGCTGCTTCCAAAAACTGCATAGGCCACTCAGAGGCTACATATTTATTGGTGATTGTGTAATACTGGAAAGTCATTACACTTGCATGCCTTATCTGACACACACTGAGCAGCCTCAACTCTTGCTATGGGTCACAGACTCTATACTGAGTGGCAGATTTCCACTATCTGTCAGGTTCAAACTCCTATTCATGTAAGAACATTTCATTTATAAATTTGTTTTTCAGCATGAAAGCATATAGAGCTCCACGTTTCCTAACCTCCAGATGGCACTAATTGCACACCAAGTAATCTGCTGAAAAGGACACCAAGTTATAGCAAGGCAGTGTTACATGATTCGTTTTCAATTTCAAGGGACATTAAATAATTCCAGATTCTTGACCCTGTTTACTGTGTGGGAATCCAGAGAATCCCTCTCCCAGAAGAGTTCCCGCAAACTGGAGGGTATGGGAAGGAGGATGGTCTATGACTGCACGATTTAATCTCTCCGCTTCACTTAGCGCTGGCATTGTTTCAGCTGAAGCACTTCTCCCAGTTTTGGACAATACGTTCCATGTCTTCCCCTGAAGATGTGGGCCACTATGCAGTCTAGAGAAGCAACGATGGTAACTGGAGTACAGGAAGATGCGGCTTATGAGAAAAGATGAAAAGGACTTCAAGTTTAACCTGAAGAAGAAAAAGCATTCTGTGAAGAGGATAGCAGTCTTTAGACACACATAGAGCTCTGGAATGAGAAGAGGAATCATTTGTACTTCACGTGAGTGGCAGACAATAGTAAAACTAACAGGCTTAAATTACAGCAAGGAAGAATCATGTTAACTTTTTGGGAAGCTAGTAGTAACGCTAATACAGCACTGGAATATATTCCCCAAGGAATCTCCACCTTTGAAGGTTAAACACACGTATCAATCAAGAATGACATACTTAAGTCATATTTTTTAGTCATATTTATGCCTTTTATTGTATAAACTGAATGTCAATCTGAAGAGCTTTTCACCAGTTGTCTGATCCACACCAGAGTTGTTGGGATCAGAACACACTTTGAAAACATGACTTTTCAAAAACATTCAAAACGAATTTTAAAAAATCCTATTTCAATTACACCAGGTTTAAATAGATTGCACCTCTAAAATACAGATTAATCACTTAAATTTTTTTGATAGAAAATATATTTGTAGTTCTGCTAACTACTTCCATAGAAAATGCTTTTCACAAAGTCTAGACGTGTCTCTTAATCATGCACATGTGAGAGCATCATTGACTACTGCCCTCCTGACAGCCACGTAAGAACCCATCTCAAACAGCACATTCATGTCACTGTCATGTGTATGAATGGTGGTAACTGATTTTCCATCAACAATTTGAGGAAGCCTTTACTAATGAAGTGTAGTCCTGATTGTGTCCTTAATCAGATACAGCACCCGTTGAGATACCAGGCAGTTCCTGCAGCGGGTACCTGCAGTGATTACATGTATATAGCACAGTAGGACCCTTATACACTCCTGCACTCCTTCTCGCTGGACTTCCTTGCACAGGTCACTTCAGTCCAATAGATCCCAACAGGAAAGTCTGTAGGTACACCTAAAGCGGAGCCAAAATATGCAAGGATTTTTGGCTTAATCATCGAAGTGTGCAACCTTGAAAAATGTAGCTTTGTGTCTTGTTGCAAGACCACAGCAACCCACAACTGTACTGCCTCTTCCAATGTGGAATTAACTTAACACCTTGACTTTCTGATTAGGCCATTGAAATGCCTCTAAATAGTAGTGGGCGACAACTGGACAGGAGTAGCTCTGTTCACCCCCAAAACTCTGTTCCTATTTCCTGTTGAAATCAATAGCGACTCTCAACCACATGGCATCTGATTGACTGTCTTTAAGGGGAAAGTGACTGTTTAGAGAACAAAGGTTTCCCACGTGGAAAAGATCTGATAATTCATGTGATACAGGAACATTGTGTAGAGCTGGACACCTTGTTTTGTTCAATTATTACACCTTCCTTGGAAATGCCTATTATTTTATGTTACTCCTCTGGCACCCATCTCAATGTTTCTGAAGTTAGTTTGGATCTCTCTACCACATACAGCAAACTCCAGAAAAGACCTTTTGGGAATATCCAAGGTCCTAATCAAAACTGCCTTAGCATCTGCGAGTAGAAGGCAGCAAAGATTCTCTAGATGACATACCAAGTTTAACAATCATTTTTCTTTTACCATAATTAATTTGTCAACTAATCCTTATTTACATAAGCAGAGTCTCTTAGAAAGAGTGGACGAGATGATAACAGCACTGAAATCTGTAAATAATCAGTGGAAATTCCATTTATTAAAGAGATTGTGTAGATATTAAACTGTGTTGTAAGCTTCTTGCAAGGAGTTCTTATGATGTATCACAAGTGCTTCAGTTTTCTAAGTTTTTTTCCCATTTGCTGCCAGATCTCAAACAAGAGATTATACATGTTTAGACAATTCATTTTCTGTATTTCTTTCAGTTAAAGAGGACAAATGGGTAGCTATATGAATTTAACTCTTCAATTGGATACACTGCTTTTGCTGGTGGACTTTTGAGGATTGTTAATATTAATGGTAACTTGGTGCACAGATGTTTCCAGTGCTCCCAAATTTTGTGTGTTCTCATTTTGAGTTATGGTTATAATAAAAAAGTGTGAAAAATGTATTTTTTAACAAAACATAAAATATGTAAGTTCATATAAATCTGGATTTCTCATGCTTCTAGAATAGTCTTTGTATATAGTTCCCAGGTGGCATCTTAACTATAAAGTTTTGTTTTATGAGATCGGTGATGACTGTAAATCCAATTATGTTTCTTAGAAACTGTATGCAAAACTGTTTCTTGACCTTAAAATTATTCTAAAGTAAACAAAAGAACTAAAAGTGTTTTCCTACAAAGAAGGTCTCATCATGCTGTGAAAATTACTCCATAAACAGTAAGATTCCCAGAATAGGGAAGGGAGAGGATAATTGTGTATGAACATTAGATAGACAATACTGCCAGTCCAGACATTGTATGTTTGTATGCATTACGTACATTCACATTGTCTGCTTTCTATAAAGTACACTCTATAGAACAAAATCTCTGAACTGAACTTCATCTTAAAGCAAGCAACAGTTTTCTGAAGTGAGGTATTTCTTGGTCTGTTGGTTTTAGAAATCAGCATTAATTTGTTAGGGCCTCCGGCTGCTTTTCCTGAATCCTGCCCAGGCAGAAACCAGTAAACCTTTCCTAATGCTGGACGTCTCTCTTAAAAACTCTACTCGCTACTCTGAATCCATGTCAGGTATGCTTTTCCCTCTTCAAAAAACTCCAGGTTTGCTTGGATGAATTCCTTGAAACATAGAGGCTTCTCCAAGAAACTCAGTGAAGGCTGAAAGGCTGAAAAGGTGCTTGCGCAGTTGCGTCAATCACAGCCCTGCCCACAGCCCTCTTCTGTCAGAGGGCACAGATGCCACAGACCGACTTCAGCTTGTAACCGTCTCAAAGCCTCTCTCAGAAGCTCTATGTATCCACAAAACCACCGGTACTTAGAAATGGAATTTCCAAGTACGTGGGATTACAGCCTCACCTCAGCACAAGACCTTTATGCCAGGCTGATGGAGCAAAACCACCGCAAAGTCTCTTAACTGTCTCTTAACCCGGGGATTGCCAGGAGGAAGCTCTCAATTGGCATATACTGATTGATAAATTGCATTAAGAAGTAATCTGCAAATATGCAGGCACAGCAGGTATAAAAATGATGAGATTTGGTTTCACTCTATGACTTTGACCTGATCACTTCAAACTCTGTGTCTGTTTTCCCCATTTACTAATGGCCAATTATCATCACTGGCTATATTTCATATAATCTGTAAATTAACAAATGTATTAATTCAGTAACTCTTATTTCAACTACAGGTATTGCTGTGAAAGAGAAACAAACCAAACCAACGATGTAGCATAGTACCACCTGCAACTATCTCAATGCTTAATAGCACTTATGAGACTCTCTCTCTTAAAAGCCAAATGGACTGAAAACACAATGTTGATATAAAGTCTCATATAGCAAAACTTAACAGAATGCTGACACATTGCTAGCACTGTATTACCATAGGGCTACTCAACTGCTTTTCACTGAAAAACATAGAAGCCACAGGGCAAAACCAGCACATGGTGCCATTTCAGATTTGGTGAGCCGACTATGTTTGCTGGAACAAGATGATTCAGTGGTGTCCAGCGACAGGACAAGGGGCAACAGGCACAAGCTGGAACAGGAAATTCCATCTCAACATAAGGAAAAACTTCTTTACTTCAAGGATGACAGAGCACTGGAACAGACTCCCCAGAGAGGCTGTGGAGTCTCCATCTCTGGAGACATTCAAAACCCACCTGAATGTGTTCCTGTCCAACCAGTTCTAGATGAATGTGCTTTGACAGAGGGGTGGACTAGATGATCTCCAAAGGTCTCTTCCAACCCCTACCAGTCTGTGATTCTGTGATTATAGGGTAGCTGCTCCTCAGCACTGGCAGATCCATTTGGACGCTCTGGGAGAATCGTAAGACCTTGAGCAAGAACGCAGGGAGCATCACACCTCAGGACCTTAGGAACGGCTGCCATAATGTACCCACACTTTCAACTCTTACTGGACACCCTCTCTGGGCTACAAGCTTAGTGTAGATTTTCTGCATAAAAGGGACAACTCCAAATTTAAGATGGAAAGCAATTTAAGGAGCCCCAGTACAAATCATTTAACAAATTTTCCTTCTCTTTTCTTCCTCCCAGTTCTTTGACTTTGTTTTGGGTTAGGTTTTTAAGTTTGCATTTGGTATTCTAGGCTTTTTCAGTACTACTTTTTAGCTAACCATGTTATTTTAGGTAACACGCCATTACCCAGAATGGCCTTCAGTTAACTGAATAAGCCATTTCACAGAGCAAACACTGAGTCAACAGGGTTGGGGTTTTTTTTTTGCTTACAGTACTTTCATTCAATTTGTGACGCTTCCGTTCAGCCTAACATCAAGTAACCTTATATAAATAGAGACATGTTTTGAGTTTGCCACAAATATATATAACATACTGCACACAAAGCCAATGAACTACATGCGACCTCCAATGTTTTTTTTTTTAATCGTATCACGCGCACTTGTACAACATAACCTCAAACATGAAGTACACAGGGATCCACTGTACTCCTTTAGTAAGAGGAGGTTCTTCAAATCAGAGTTGCAAAACTGTGACTCTGTCTTCAAGGAGTCTATCAGTCCAGAGATAACCTTCTTCCTCATGGTGACCTTTTGTGACAACTCTGTATCATAGAATCATAGAATTGCTGACATTGGAAGGAACCCTTAGGATTAGCAAGTCCAACCATTAACCTACCCTGACAAAACCACTTCTAAACCATGTCACTGAGTACCACATTCACCCTTTTTTTAAACACCTCCAGGGATGGCAAATCCACCACCTCCCTGGGCAGCCTATTCCAATGTCTAATAACCCTTTCAGTGAAAAAATGTTTCCTAATATCCAATCTAAATCTCATCTGACATAACTTGAACCCATTTCCTCTAGTCCTATCACTTGTCACCAGGGAGAAGAGGCCAGCCCCCACCTCTCTACAACCTCCTTTCAGGTAGTTGTAAACGGTGATAAGGTCTTCCCTCAGCCTCCTCTTCTCCAGGCTAAACAACCCCAGTTCCCTCAGTCATTCCTCATAAGGTTTGTCCTCCAGACCCCTCACCAGCTTTGTAGCCCTTCTCTGGACACGCTCCAACACCTCAATGATCTTCTTGTAGTGAGGGGCCCAAAACTGAACACAGTACTCGAGGTGGGGCCTCACCAGTGCCGTGTACAGGGGGATGATCGCTTCCCTAGTCCTGCGCACCACACTATTCCTGATACAGGCCAGGATGCCATTGGCCTTCTTGGCCACCTGGGCACACTGCTGGCTCATATTCAGCTGGCTGTCCACCAACACCCCCAGGTCCTTCTCCACTGGGCAGCTTTCCAGGCACTCTTCCCCAAGCCTGTGGTGCTGCATGGAGTTGTTGTGACGCAAGTGCAGGACCCAGCACTTAGCCTTGTTGAACCTCATACTGTTGGCCTTGGCCCATTGGTCCAGCCTGTATCAGTCTTACTACTGAAGTCAATAGCAAAACTCCCAGTCATTGGGCACTGCAAAATTGTTCAGTAAATACAAACACATAGGCTGAGTAGCTAGAATCAGTTACCCCCCTTTTTTTTTTTTTTTTTTTAAGCCTTGATCATTTCTACCTTGTTTTTACCTTGATACCTGCAGTGGCAGAATGGAGCCTCAAACATGCAGCTGGTTGCAGGCTTTAATGCTTATTAAACTGTTTTCTGTCAGTCCATCTTTTCAGCCTGCCAAGATGCCTCCAAGTGGCAGTTCAAATGCCAAGCTTGTTAAAGACTGCCAGCAATGTGGTATTGTGCACAGACCTGCGGAGAACGCACTCCACTCCTTGGCCAGGTTGTTAATACAAAAATTAAAACAGTATTGACCCCAATTATCAGCCCCTGAGAAACACCACCCACAGTTTAGTCACCCACTGGATGTCAGTCTGCTAACTGCTATTCTCTGAGCCCACCTGCTCAGTTTTCCACCAACCTTGGGGTCTTCCCATCCAGCCTGTATCTCCCCACTTTCACTACAGGGATGCTAAGTGAGACCACGTCAAAGGCCCTGCTAAAATCAAGGTAAATGACATCCACTGGTCTTCCCTCCACCCACCAAGCCAGCTCTTCCAGAGAAAGCAATTAGGCTGATTGAGGCACAAAATTTGCCCTTGGTAAATTCAAACGGGCTGTTCCCAATCACATCTTGTCTTTCACACACCCAGAAACAGCCAGAGGAGGCCATTATGGAGGATTTGCTCCATAATTTTCCTGGAAACTAAGGTTAGATTGACCAGCCTGTCACGCTCTGGATCCTCCTTCCTGCAAGAAGGTATGACATTTGCCCTTTTCCAGTCATCTAGAAATCTCCTCTGATAACCACCACCTGTCAAAGATGAAAAACAGTTAGTGGCCTTGCAATGATGTTGACTGGCTCCTCCAGCACCCTCAGCTGCATCCCATCTGGTCCCATGGAGCAGTTTTTGTCTCGTTTGCTTCTGCAGTTCCTAACTCTGTCTTCCTTCACCACGGTCAGTATTTCACGCCTTCTGACAGCCACGAGGCTCAGGGAACCTGAGATGCCTGTGAGCAGACCTTGCTAGTAAAAACTGAGACAAAAAAGGCACTGAGCACCATGGCTTTTTCCATGCTGTTTCTAAGTAGGTCCCCTACCTTGTCAAAGAGTGTACCCACATCTTCCTTCATCTTTCTTTTGTTTTTGAAGTAGTAATGGCCACTTTCCTTGGTGTTGTTCATATCCTTTGCCAATTTCAACTCCAACTGAGCTGTGGCCTCCCAACTCCACCCCTGCATGCCTGCACAATCCTTTTGCATCGCCCTGGTAGTTCATCCCTGCATCCACCTTCCAAGCCCTCCCTTTGGGCTGTTTAAGTTCAGACAAGCATTGCCCATTTAGCCAAGCTGTTCTGCTGCCTGCCGTTCCTCTGCCATGCCTGCGTTCATTTCAGCTCACTGGAGAGACTGGTTTTGTGCTATGAGCATGGTGTCTTCGAGTATCAATTCACACTTCTAGGCTCCATTGCCCCCCATAGCAATTTCCTGAGGGATCTGAACAGGCACATTTCCTGAACAAGCCCAGTTCTGTTCTCCTGAAGCACAGAATCTTTATTCTGCTATTGGTCTTCCTTACTTCTCTTGGGATTTTAACTCTAAGGTCCTGGAGTCACTGCTACCAAGGCTGCTCTTGACCTCTACAGTGCCGTCTAGTTCCTCCTTGTTTCTGAGTAACAAATCCAGCATCTGGGTCAAAAAAAAAAGTGTTCTTGATGCCCTACAAAAGTTGGCTGGACTGCTTGTGAGAAACACTCGTTCACAGATAAAAATGTAGGGAAGACAAAGTCTTCGAAGCAAAGATAAAAATTTATTCAGGATCAAAATAAACCAGTCAGCTGAGCCAGGTGCATCTCAAAAAGAGCACACCTAGTTACAAAACTTCAGGTATTTATGTCCTGTTCCCTTTAACCATTGGTTAGGTACTTCAGGGCGCACATTCTTTCACGACCGGTTAGCCTATCACAAACTTGATTCACGTTTTTCTCCTTTTAAGTTGTTTTTCTAAGTTACATAGCTCTGCTTGTGCTGTCGACACACAAAATGGCTGTTCATAGCCCTGCTCGTGTCGTCGACATACAAAATGGCTGAAGCAAAACAATCCCTGAGTTCCAACTCTCACACTGCTTTTATCCCACTGGGTGATTTCTCCAGGTGTCAGAGCAACTTTACATTCCCAAAGAAGCCTGGGCCTACAATCATGAGCTTTCTTCTAGTTATTTAAGGCTTCATCCGCTTCCTCTTCCTGGTCAGGCAGTTTATAGCAGGTGGCCCCGCAACGTTCCCCATGCTGGTCTCCCCACTGATCCCAACTCCTCAGATCTCGGTTGACTTGTTGCTCAGTCCAAAGCGGAGGAAAGCTCCAGGCAAAGAAATCCTTGTTTGTGTAGAACACAACTTCCACTCATTTCCCTGCCTGCTTTTCCAAAAGAGCTTGTATCCTCCCATCACAGCACTCGTCATGAGCTATGCCACCCTGTCCCTGTGATCTCAAAGAGGTCACAGCTCTGCAACTGTGCCGATACATCTAATTCCCCCTGCTTCTCTCGTGAGCTGTGTGTGTCCACACAGTATCACACCCCTTTCTCAGGGCAAGCGAGCAAGCTTTGGCAGCCTGCTGTCCCTGGCCAACTCTGTCCACCCCCAGCCTTCCTCCACATGTCTGCAGAAGGTTGTCTCCATCCCCACAGGTTCCCCAGCTGTGGAACTTCCTTTATTTTAACCTGGAGCTTAAAACACCAACTATCTATAAAATAAACTATTCCCTATTGGCATGGTAGGCTGTGGAAATAGCAAGCAAGAGAGCGTGCTCTGCATTCCTTGCAAAACCACAAAATTCAAGGCATTATTTTGCTTAAAAACTCAGCTATGATAGGCCAACATCACTATCGGTAAAAAAAATTCTGGTTTGGCTTTTTGTCTTTAGTTATTACAGAAAGATTATTTTGCTTCTCTGTGTTTTTTTTTTTTTTTTTTAATAGGAATCAACATTCACATTCCTATTTGAGGTGCAGCAATGTTAAACCACTGCCCATCTGCTGCGGAACAGGCAATCTGCTCTGCAAATTCTAATGTAATGAATTTATTCACTGAACTGTAATTTAAAGTGGTTCTGCATTCTGCTGCAACTTACTAAGTAAGAGTCTGAAATTTGATAGATAACTAAATAATTTAAACAGAATAGGAATAATTTCTTATGCTCTTCATAGATTAATTCTTTTTTGTCATAACCTT
>NW_009649458.1:1313769-1315617 GCF_000708025.1 Charadrius vociferus | reverse complement strand
GTAAGAGTGGCCAGTAAACAGAGCTACAGCAGCATCACTGCACAGACAGGACAGGGGAAGGGCAGTGATTAATTCTGCTTAACCGACTGCTTGCAAAGCAAAGCAGGATGTATTTTTTAAAAAGCTGAAAAGCTGAATAAATACAAACATTTCGTATCTTTTTAAAATACAAAAATAGTTGAATAAAAATATGCTCATGGACCTGCTTAAGAGTTTGAAGTCAGTTCAGCTTCTTGATTATTCTGGTAGGATAGTAGGTATTTTTGTTCGATCAGCATCCACAAAGCAATGCAGATACACAACTTTTTACCTTAAATATTTCTCTGTTATTCTCAGATTATCTTAAACGACAGACACATCTATATCCCAGACCTAATTTTAAATGAGATAACTTCATCTTGTGTGATGGGTTACTGAACTCTTTTTCAGTACACAACACTCCCACAAGGCTGAGAACTCCGTTTATCAAGAAAATCTTGGAACAGTTATTATTTTAAGGTAACTTCAAATTTTATTTTCTTCTTTTAGAGTTTGTTGTCTTTCAAAAGCTTGATTAATTTGAATTATATTAACAGAAACACAGTTTTTAATTTCAAGTTCTATATTGGGGGGCATTTTTTTCAACCGCTTTTGAGATTTAATGTACTCCTACATACCCGCTGCTTCTTTTTTATGACTGAATTACATGGAGGAAAACACAATTTACAAATTAAGCATTAGTAATATTGTTTTAAGATATCACTAAAGGTATGTGGAATTAATACAATAAACCTGTTTGTTAAATCATATCAAAACAACAGAAAACAATCTGTGAGAAGTGCAAAAGAGCTGAAACTAAACCATGTTAAGAACACAATTTGTGAGAAATGCAAAAGAGCTGAAACTAAACCTTGCTAAGAACTATCAGGCATACAAAAATACAACTTTCATTAAAATGCAAAAGAAGACAATTTTATGCCTGCAAATAACCCCTGATGTTAAAGCAATCATGCTGTATGTAAAAATCTGAATTAATGGTATAGATTTGATGCTCCGAGTAGTCCCAGCCACGTTCAGGCATGAAAAGAGCCAAGATTCTGCATGTGTGTGATCACTACAAATGCATATTCCCTGGATAATTGCTCTTACTTAGTTCTGACAAGTTGTTAAGTACAAAAGCTTTAAAAACTGCACTTTACTATTTTTGTGTGTAACTGTGTATGGTGGGTAGGTGTATGTTCCAGAGAAGTTGCTCCATTTCCAATAATGTAACAGATCCAATATTCAGGAACTTTTAAATTTTGCTGAACTTTTGTTCTGCACAACCAGAAGTGCCACTGTCAAAACTACTCCATCCCTACTGCAGGAACTGGCACCGGAGCGATCCAGACAGCGTGACCTGAAAAACGTGAAAGCTGAAGCACTGGAGACTCCACTTCGGGGGAGAAAACTCAACTCCGGCCTACAGCTCCAAACCGAGGGCTGATCTACACTACTCCTAGGTGAACACAAGCCGTGGGTAATCTTTTACACCAACACAGATGATGATTACCGGTGTGGGGCTTTTTAAGATAAGAAAGAGAGAGATTTGGTCCTGAAATCACAACTCGGAGCTTAACGTTTCTCGTTCCCGACACCGAGGAGCGTTAGCTGTGTGCAGGCTCCAACCAGGGGCACGGAGACAGCGCGGGAGACTCGGGTGCCCCCGTCCCGCCGCCATCCCCGGTCACCGCACCGTTCGGCAGCACGCCAGCACGGGGACTGGGGGGGGTGCTCGGCCCGGTCCCCCCGCAGGCGGCTGAGAAGGAACACTCCTCCTCCCGAGGAAGCCGCACCGGCCTCCCCGGGGTTGCCAAACCGCGCGGCCGC
>NW_009649458.1:1232791-1313425 GCF_000708025.1 Charadrius vociferus | reverse complement strand
CGCAGTGCGGGGGCGCGCGGCGGGAGGAGCCGTTGGGGTGGGGCGGCAGCGCCTCGCCTCAGCGGGGCTTCCCTCAGCGGCGCGGGGGGGCTGGGACCGTGAGGGGCGGATTGCAGCGGCAATTAATAATTAATTTCCTTCCTCCACAGCTCTGGTAACGCGTCAGAATGCGTGGAGTGGCTGTTGGAAGGTGGCGGCCAGCAGCCTTTGCTCTTGTCGGCCTTAAAACTGCTCCTTTTTGTAACTGTCTGTTGGTCTGTGCTGAGCCTGTGACTCTCCTACCACCTTGTCATGTGCGGGTGCTGCGTCCTGCCTTCTTTAGGTGCATAAACTCTCTGGAGCAGAAATTGCCTGTTTTAAAGCTTTTCTGCGCTGTTGGTTAAAGGGAAACTCAGCTTTTTTAACTTGCCCCAAACCAACCTGGGCCACCCATGTAGTCAACACCTACTGTTGGGTTTAAGCCATGTATTTAGGTTATTAAATGGTCCGTGAGCCCAGCTGTGCAGGTAATGGTACCAGTTAGACAGGCTTCTGTCACCCAAGTAATTAAAACATAATCATTCTTTAAGAAAATTACAAACCCTGTCAAACTCCAAAGATTTGTCAGTCTGTAATAAGCTTACATGGGCTAGTCTTATTAAATCTTGGTTAAAGAGGATTGTATGGAATGGAAAATAGGGAAACTCTGTACACATACACACGTACATGTAAATGTGGGTATAAGCATGTGAGAGAAAATGCTGTGAAGAGTCTTGTGTTTGGCGAACCGAGGGATGGAGGTGGCCAGAACATCCAGCCAGACGGCTGCTACCTCTCTGCACCAAGCTAAAAAAGGTTTTTTTCTTCAGAAAAAATCACCTCACAAAAAATGGCATGTCTTTTCTGAAGGTGCCTGTGCCTCCGCTTCTGCTAGGGGCAGAGCTGTTGACCCGGGGTCTGGCGCTGCGCGGGCGTACGGACACCTCTCCTCGCAGAGCCGCGCAGAATCCCCGTGGTCTCCCATGTGGCCACTCACTGCCCATGTTTCTCCATGACTGTTGTCGCTGTTTAACCTTAATACACCTCAGAGTAAGTGAACTAAACTCTAGTTCCAGCAGAGATAACTTACCCCACAGCCCCAGCCAAAAAGTGGCGGTAGCATTTTAAAATCTTAATTTTAAAACTAAAAGAGAGTAGATTTAGACTAGATATATTTTACCATGAGGGTGGTGAAACAGTGGAACAGGTTTCCTAGAGAGGTGGTAGATGCCCCATCCCTGGAAACATTCAAGGTCAGTTTGAGCTGCTCATTGCAGGAGGGTTGGACCAGATGACCTTTAAAGGACCCTTCCAACCCAAACTATTCTGTGAGTCTGTGAAAACTGTTCGCGTGCATTGGTGTGCATTAAAAAGCCTTTATAAGTAGTGTTTCAGATAAGCACAGAGAAGCCATAAATGTCTCCTCAGCACCTGTCTGATAACCACGATACCCACACCACTGCTGGTTCTGCGCCTGCTCCAGGCAAAACTATTTTGGAAGAGTTGCAACAAGCCTTTTTTTTGAACATTTATTGGGACTGTTAGTTTATTTAGTAGACTATTTATCCTGCAGCCTTAAAGACTTTGGGCCCAGTTGCAGAGAGCTTTGGGGCTACTGGTACAAACTGGGATGGTTCTGCAGAGTGAGAATGCAGTGACCTTGCAGAGGAGTGACACAGAAGCATGGTGCTGATGGCAAGGAATATGATTTGACCCTACAAGAAACAAGACTTCTAGGAAGTTCAGATATTTGAATTCTGAATATGGTACAAGCCAATTTCGTACAAGGCAGGCAGTTCCTTATGCCATCTTTCTACACCAGAAGCCATCAAATTTTCCTTACATAAAATGATGCCCTAAAAGTTCTTTTCTGTTATTTCTGCAGCCTTGAAGTTTCTGTGTAACCCCATTGGATTTGCATGAAAGTTGAAGAAAATACAGAAAATGTGATAGAAGTTCAATTCCTTTTAGTTACTATATAGTGGAATAGCAGGAAGGA
The DNA here is from genome assembly GCF_000708025.1 of Charadrius vociferus. NCBI lineage: Eukaryota > Metazoa > Chordata > Aves > Charadriiformes > Charadriidae > Charadrius > Charadrius vociferus. Next base: position 1,311,408 of record NW_009649458.1, on the reverse strand, counting down.
GAATTGACATTGTTTGGTGCACTTAAGAACAGGCTCCAAGTCTGACCAGTACAGCTACACTGGGCAATCTTGTAACAGTGTAGTCGAGGCAGCTTGGAAAATGTTTTCTATTCCTGTAAAACTTCCTTAATGTACAGATTGAACTACAAACATAAAGAAATTAGAGTTATGCCAGAGGTATGAAGGCAATTGCAGAGAGAAGGTAGCTTCTAGGTCTGGAAGCCTTTCTTTCTTTCACATCAGTTGGAATTAATAAAATCACGCCTTTCGCACTGTGACATAAAGACCTTGACAAGAAGTGTGGGCAGCTCTCTACATCTTATTCGAATTGAGGGTAACAAAAATCAACTGCAGAATCATTAGGCTTGTGCTTTGTCGTCATATTTGGTTGATCAGTTTGACAGCAGGGGCTACACCTATCTCGAGCCTTTTGGCACAAACAAAACTGGAAAAAAGAAGTTGTGAAGGAGCTGGCCTGTCCCTTCATGCAGTCACGCTGGTTTGTGTCTTTCTGTTTAGCTTCCTTGTGTTTCTGAGGTACCAGATTTATTATGGTTACCCTCTGCAGACATACCTGGAATATCCCATCATCATTGCACAAGGTAATTTTTTAAGCCATATTTTGGAAACAAAACAGGGCTCATTCAGCAGTCCAGGGCTTGTAGATACAGTACTCCACTGCGATGACATGTATCCATTGACCAGTTCTAGCTGGGGCTGGGTGAAGAGGGAATGAACATCTCAAATATATTTGAATTCTTATATGTTTTATGAAAATAGATGGTCAGGTAGAGGAGAGAGATCTAATAATTACACACAGAGTGGAGTTGCAGTGTAAACTCATTCTTTCTCCAGTGACTCCACATGGTACAAGTGCTCCAGATTCTGAGAAAAGTTTCATTTTGGAGCTTGCAGTGTTTTGGACATCAATCAAATTTGAGAGACAACCCTGTAAGAAACCAGTTTCCCTAGACATGGTTCCCAGTGGAGCTACTTCATTCTGTCTCGAACTGCATTTTTTTTCCCTTCACTGAAAAGCAATCTTTTATTTATTTCAGATGTCATTCTCCTTTTGTTTATTCTGCATTTCAGTGGAAACATGAAACAAGCTTTGTTCTATGCAGTCACGTATCCTTTGAAATTTGGGAATTTTGGTTCATGTAGCTCATTTGGTAGTTCTTCACATAGCAGCTATGTCATCATTTGTTTTGTGCTACTGTTGTAAATCATTTTCACCCATCCCTCAACATGCATTCCATGTTCACATGCTGATTTCTGGGATCACAGTAAAATCTCTTCAAGAAGTAAGCTTGTAGTGTAGCTGTGCTTTAGAAGGCCCACAGCTGATAAGGAATAAGATCAATTCTTAATTTACATCATTGCTAGAGATGCAGGGTGGAAATGATGAATCTTTTTTTTTTTTCATTGCTACCCATGTAGATTGTACTCACCGTGATGAACACAGCAGTGTATTGTGGTTCTTTTTAAAAATAGGATTTGGGCTTAAATCTCAAGTCCTGTGCTTTAGAGCAGCCCTTGAGAAACTGCAGACACTGTTCAACCAACAACGGTGTGAAAAATAGGAGCACTTAGTGTTTCAACCAGTGCTTAATATGTTTTATCCAAATTGTATAGTCTGTTGTAAAGTTTCAATAAGATTACTTCCAAATGTTTAAACAAATCTATTTCTCCAGGTAGTTTCAAGAATTGTGGTATCCTAGAATTTTCACTGCTATGAAACTTAACATAATACAAGATTTGGGGGGGGCTGGTACATGCTAACGCTGCGGAAGTGGATAATAGACCTGGCCATGGTAAGTGCTGCCCGTTTATTTGAAATTAGGTCCACGTATAAAATAACTTTTTTTTCTGGATGTCTTTATCAGTGAAACCTCACCTCATATTTGTCCTTGGAAGAATTAATCAGAGTTAGCTTTCAGAACAACCCCAGTTTTCAAATGCAGCCGTTTCACTTCTGTGAGTAGCTGGAAAACATAGCACTGGCAATACAGACTCTATGAAAAACCAAAGAAACCCGTATGTTCTGAGGTAAAGTTGTTAATTGTGTTGCCTTAAATAAAACTAGGAAAGGTTTAAGATGTTGAACAAAGATTGCCTCTTTAGTCCTCATGTCACAATCCCCATGAATAAACCTTTAACATGAGAGGAAAAGAGTAGGGCATCTGTCGTCAGTGAAATAGGGAATTTTAAGTATTTCAGAAGATTTTTTTTCCCTTTAGTCCTAGAGTCATGCAAGAAAAATATAATCTCGTAAGGCCCTGTGTAGGTTAAAAATGGTCTTTGCCCTTTTCATCAGAAGAGAGAAATTTACAATTTAGTTGAGATGAACTGGATTTGCTAACGCAAAAGATGATACAAATGGGGATAAAAGCTTCTAAGCCTAATATCGATTCTTGCAAGGAAAATGCGGGCATGCCACAGAGACCCATGTCAAGATCCCCTCTACCCGCTGCCTTTGCAAAATCCTCCTTAAAAGCATGACAGGGTGAATAGTCCATTCCCTTCATTATTCTTTCCTACCAATTGGACTCATTTTCCACACATTCTTCTCAGTTTTCTCATTCTTTTATGGTTTTGTTTGCCAGACATGATGGTAACAGATGGTCTGAATCAACCTTGCTGTTTAGACTAGATCAGTCTCATTTTAGCTAACTTTCATAAACAGTTTTATGTAGCAGGTTGAGAGGCTTTTTTATTTCTTTGCCTCATACTGTAATTGCCTCTATTAAGGATTTGCCAACAGAGGTAGCAGTTGTGCTCTTTGAGCTTCCTTCTGGGCAGTACCTCAGAAATCAGTCCTTTCCTTCTGGCAACTTTAGTCTTTTGCTTCACATTTCCTTAGTAAGAAGCTGAAACACTAATTTTTATTTTTTTTTTTAATTCTAAATGAAAAAGCTAGTCCTGATTTTTAGTAAGTTACATACCAACAGCCATAAGCTAAACACTCGGATAATACAATGGCAGAGGTTCTTTCTCTTTTTTTTATCTGCTTTTCAGAATTTGTGCACATTCATCAGTGCAGCCAGTAAGCTGGCTCAGCTGCGGTGTCTTTGGCAGACAAAAGATTCCGGACAAGTGAGCGCCTTGACCTGGAGTATGTCCGCATATACCTGCGCAAGTAAGCTATGGGCAACTCGCTGTGAAGCACTGAGTTTTCCTTTTTTAAAGCCGTATCTCCTGATGCCTCTTTCACTAGGTCTTTACTCAGTCATAGTAGGTAAAAATCTTGCCTGATGTAGTATCCCTTAATGCCGACTTCTGAGACTCAGATACCACACAGTTTCTTGAAATCAAATTTTATCATTGACACTGGCTCAGTCTCAATGACACTTTGGCTTAGAAAACATGCAGATATGGTCAAGGCAACCTGATATAGTTGAAATAACTGCAAGAGTGTCTTTACGAAGGAAAGATTTCAATGTTCTAGGTTTTCATAAAATTACTAGTGATCCAGCGTGAAAAACTGCTAAATTTTGAGTTAGACAGTCAGACAATGCTAATTCTGAAAAGGCGTCTACAAATAAACACACACTTAATGCTAAATACCTTTAACTCTATGACTACATGTAAATACATTTCTTAACAGAGGAGAATTTAAGAACATTGATTTGTGCAGTTCAGGTGTTAATTACCTAGTGGTCTGCATGAATGGTTCTTTTACACCTGTTTGTCAGAAGTGCCTTTGTCGTATTCAGAAAACTTGTTTAAAATATTCTTACTATAAAACATAGTGATGCTGGATCTATTTCCCCTACAAAACAAATGTTTTTAAGTCAATAATTAGGAGTTGTGTTATGTTCCCTGAACAATGGCGATAAACTTTGTAAATGGTTTTAGTCTGCTGCAAATGTGAAATAATTAATGTTTAGATTTGTTGTGGGAAGGAAAGCTGAATTCCTCCTATTTGCAGAAGCCTGAAAGCATGCAAGCGAGCATGTGTGCGAACATTTACAGCAGTTAAGTCATGCTAACTTGATTGCAGGGGTAGCTCAGTATCAACTACTGAAGGAGGGGGCTGAACAGAAAGAGAAGCAGTAAACTCTGGCCACATCCATCTAGTGAGATAGATAGTTGTAGATATAAAAATTCTAATTATATCAGTGATTTTCTCATTAAAAAAGACCCTTAATACAGTGTGACTCAGCTTTGAGAGCTTGATCTCTGAAGCTGAAATAGCGTAGAGTGGGTGCACTAAAAGTGGGAATGTCTACACAATGTATATTTTCTTGCAAGATTATCCTCTATTGAAAAATAGATATTTAATCATTTTTCTGAAGGTATAAATGTATGGTATGTATTCCACTAATTAGAATTCATTCAATTTACAGCAAGAATATTTACAACCGTAATGACTACGAATGATCTCGCAGGTGAGTAAAGTACGGGATCGCCCAACTTTCCAAGGTTAACAGCTGCCGTGGCCATTTTCAGCTGTTCTGTAAAAGCAGTTATCTGGTCTCAGAAGAACAAACCATGAACCTGGTGGTTTAGCACAGTGAGGGAAGGCGTTACTGCTAAAAATGTAGCACAGGATTACAAATTAGTCAAATACCTGAAGAAAACAAAAAAAACCCCAGCTTATGCTTATCAAATGCCATTATGTTTTTCAAAAGGCAAAGCCACTGCAAAATTAACTTAATTATGAAAATGGCAGAATAAGGCATTAAAAACTTTAGTATTTAAATACATAAATAAATATATTTAGTAAAAGACAACTTAATAATTCTATAATAATTGAGTGATAGCTTTTCAAATAATGTATTTCCTTATTGTGGGGTTTGCACATTAAAGAATTCTTATATAAAGCTATTCAAAATTCAGCTTAATATATGAATAGTTTTAGACCCAACTTTCAGAAAGTTTATAGCAGGCTGAAAATGAAATGGTAGGCTGCTAAGAAACTCACCAAAAAATGGCTTAAAATATATAATTTGCAGCTGATTTCATTATAAAGCAAATTTATTTAACAGCTTCTTACCATCCTGACAAAACTGAAAGAGCTACGGAGCGCAGCAGATTTTTCAATAAACGGTTCGAAAGCAAGACTTGGTGGGTGTAAGAACAGTAACAAAATCACATTGTACTTCATTTGGTGGTTCCTTGTTCTCATTCAAAACTGGTATTTCATCAGAAACATAATATGAATGGAATTTTTTTTCAGCAGCACAATAAGGCTGTAGTTTTACAAGCAGTTCAAGTGGCTCTTTCACTGGAAAAGGAAGTCCCCTTTTCAGTCGCTCATTTTCACCCCTGTGCTTGCTGCTTTCTCTGTACCAGAGGACGAGTTTTTGGGGCCCTGAAGTTAACTGGGTCACCAAAACCTGGCGTAACGCACACGTAGAAATCAGTCCAGGGCAGTTACCGAGTCTCGTTCACCCACAGCTACGCACTTACACTGATTAGAAGCGAGAGAGGTATATTGAGGGTAAGAAGGAAGGGAGAAAAACTCCATGAAAGTAAAAAGCTGGCTCTTGGAAGCAAAGCTGGCTCTGTTTAAAGCTGCTTTTTAAAAACACAGCTTGGAACATGGAAGAGATGGCAGCAAACACTGATGCTGTGCTGCTCTAATGGGAAATGCTTCCAGTTAACTTCTAACGCTGAACACTTTGGCATGTTCATTTTGGTTTCAGACGCATGTATGACACTGTCAAATATCACATTTTTTTTTCTGAAACAAAGTTTTGTGTACGTTTCTGTGAAGATTCCGTTTACCAAATGGATGTTAGATATACCTATACTTCAAATTGTGGTCTCACAGGTAGAGATCCTATGCTTATTTTGGTTTAAAAAATTTCTGAAAGTTAATCTAAGATACTGAAAATCTGCTTGTTTTCTCAGTTGTCAGATTTCCTCTCATTAAAATCCAACAGATAGAAGCATTTCCTGTCTCCCTGAAGTCTAAACTTAACAGATGGCATTAGAGAATAATCTCTTCATTACAAACAACACACGCAACTATAAAGGGCATGTGAGCTGTGGCTCTGAGTTTAATTTTAGGTGTAAATATAAATTTAAATGAGGCTACTCAAACTTGTACTATTCTCCTGGTTTTGTCACAAAAGAATTAAAGGTACTGTCGTGTAACATTTCAGCTATCACTCACCAGTGCTAAATGCTCTGCTCTGTTATATTTACTTTGAGAATTTCTGCATTCCTGAACATGGTAATTTAAACTAGTTGACTGAGAAGAGTTGCAAAAGGGGAAGTGGCCTATTTGTACACCAGTGAAGGTTTACAGAACAACGTGTCTTCTGCAAATGGCAGCAGTTGAAGGTTGGTTTTTTTTCCCGATTTATGCTTACAAGAGTTTTTATTTTTCCCTTTTAGTTCTCATCCGTTTCATAACCATGCTCATTCTCAATATTTGGGTCACAGCCACAATCCTGCACTACAGGAAAACTAAAAAGACTGATTAGAAGACACTCATCAGCATACAACATAGTTACCATCAAAAAAACCTGATACAATTAAGGTTAAACAACAGAACGAAGGTTGGGGAAGCTCACTCTCTCGTAGGCCTCATACTTATGCCTAAGCATACTTAGTACATTCATGCTTATTTTCTCTTAGAAATAATTCTGATATGATACTTAATTTAAGCAGCATATTTTTATTGGTCATTTAAGACAAGTTTCACTGATATCACATTTTCTCTGGCTTGTTTTTTTACTAAATGAACAAGGTATTTTGTATTTAGATGTTTATATATTCTCATATCACTTCAGTACTTTCTGGTTACATATAAGCAATTTTCTTCAGTCACACAAGAGCAATTTTTCACTGACATATCAACTCATCTTTCTGCATCTGCATCTGTGAGTTTGAAAAACTACACCAGATGTTTGTCTTCTTGCAAGCAACTCAATTAGTTCGACATTAACTATCTGTATTTTAGGGTGAAGAAAATCGGAGTCCAGGCCCAATCCAAAATAAGGTTCTAAATGTGTTTTACGAAGTCACAAATCCAGTTGGGTTTGTAGTGCTTACATGCAGCACTTCAATGGTACAGGACACCCGTGGTCACTTTCTTCAACACACCCAGTTTTTATTAGGGTAAGAGCAAAAACTCAACCATGAATTCTTCTTTTTCAACCTGAGCTCTCATTCACTGAATGTACCATTTTGGTAACAGCAGAGACTAGAACGTACAGAAATTCATGAAACTTTCACCAACTGAGTTAAAAATTGTATTCAAGCCGAAGTTCCTAAACCCGGAGTCCCCAGCGCAACCCTTGCGGAGAGCAACCCGCTTGAGAGCGACATGCAGTTTGATGCATGGCAGCAGGCTCACCTCTGCGGGGCCCCGCTCCTGGAGGGACTGCTCTCTGCGTTGTTAGTTTTCAGCCCGTCTGTGCTAAGCGCAATGAGGAACGTAAAGACTTCAGGCTTTGCTTTGCAGTTTCTAATTATTTTGTAGTAGGTATATTAAAAAAGGGAAAAGGGTATTATTGAGAACTATTAACGGGTGATTTTGCTTTTGGCAGTAACACCTTTCCAACCAAAAGTTACAGAAATCATTGTATATAGCTTGCCTTCATTTCTCATTACATTCTCCAAAACGAAAAGATAGGCTGTTTCAAAGAGTTCCTACAGTATTAGTGCTGATGGGTGTGTTAAAACCAAGGCTGCCTTCATCCCGACACCCCCGAGGGCTGTGGGCAGACCGCACGGGCTGCATTTGGGGCAGGTTTTCCCTGCCATATGCCAAACCATCGAACTCTGGTGGAAGAGCAGTTTCTGCAAGATGTTTCCGCCTGTGTACGCTCAGCAATCAGACCGAGACCTCCACCGTCAGCAAACAGCCGCTTTGTAAATCTCATTTTAGAGCGGGAAGGGGGGAAGAGCTATGTCTGTGGACATACGATGTCATGTATCTCACATTACTGAGAGCAAGGTCAAAGATGAGCACTTTTTACTGCTCCAATAAAATGTATAGATGTTGCTATGGTGGTCGAGAGAGTAACTGTGAACATCCTGTTACTGATTTTACTAAAGCTGAGTAAAACCTCTGAAGTGGCCTAAATGGTGGCAGGGAATACATTTTCCAGGTTTTTTTAATAAATGTTATTCTTCTTGATTGATTAATGTCATTCTTACTGTTAATTTTCATCACATTTCATTTTTTATTCTGTTTCCATATATGGAGAAAAAATGAAGTACTCATTACACATCATTAATGGGTAGCTTTCACCTTAACATTTGAAGCATCAGGCTGTATAGTAACCTGTAAAATGCTGAAGTTTCAGCGTCTTAAATGAAAAAAACCCCACATTTCTTGTTTTTTTTTAATGAAAGCCTCTGATAAAGATTTGCATAGAGTCGAAACCCTGTCTGTTACTGGCATCTTTCATACTCCTGAGTGATGGTGTAGCAAAAAAAAACAAAACAGACATGGTTTGGAGATCAAGTTGTTCTTTTTTACCATAAAATTCTGAAAATGTATTTAAGAAAAGTTCTTTACAGGTTACTTAACATACTTAGGATAAATCATCTTAAAAACTCGTGAAAAAAAAAAAGAGACTGAGGAAAAGAAACAAAGCTGGTTAATTCACAAGCTTAAGGTAAGGGAATTTTGTGGACTTGGAAAGCTGGACCATGAGTTCTCATCCGAGCGGCAAGAGATAGAGAACAAACCAGTAGCAGCAAATAGTTTTACACACTTCTCCCCCCCCCCCCGCAATAATTCATTTCACTTTCGTAAGGCAGAAGGTCAAGTGGTCAAGTCCCGGACAAGCCCCATGAGATTGCAGACCCTGTGGTTTTCCAGTAGGCAAACCCTAATCTTCTCAGCAGCTGGATCAAAGGCAATAGCTTTAGACAGGACAAATCTCGTTAATCGCGTCACCCAGTAGTGTCGGGGCAGGCACAAGCAACTACTGCAGCGGCAGAGCAAAGACGGGCAGGGAGAGACCCCCTGGGTCCGCTGCCACGGCTGTAAGCCAGTAACGCAACTCCTGTCCACAGGGCTGGAAGTAACACGCCTCCGTTCACAGATCCTCTTACACGCTCGGTGCCTCGTGGCACCGGTTCACAGCAAGCTCAGGGGGTGAAACAGCCTTTCCTGTGCTGACTGATAGAGCGTGGGACCTGCCGGGGCTTTCAAACCTCTTGCCTGTGGAAAGCCAAGATCTGAATTCTGCTAGAGCCACTGGGTAACTCCGGATCTTTCCAGGTACAGATACAACGAACTGAGCATTTAGTAACAGAGAAGCTACAAGCTGCACTTGGCCACAAAGGTCAGTTCAACAGTATGAAAGGGAAAATGTTTATCGTGAGATGTGCTATCTCCCCAAAATGAGGACGTGATTCCAGAGAGAGCAGGTTGCCGGTCTGAGGGTGAGGATGTCGAGTGGAAGATGTAGATAAGTTTAACTTCTCCCAAAAGCCTATTTCTGAACTGTGCCCAGTGAGCAGGAACGTCATACGCAAAAGCAAACCCACCCTCTCCCCCACCCTACGGGCCCCCGAAACACTCCTTTTTTTGCGCAGAGTAAAACCCCGCTGACGCAGAGGTTCCTTCGTGCTGCTCTCGTCCAGCAAGAGATTTTATTGCTTGGACTGCTCAGAACTGCCTGTCCCCGTCTGACCCCAGAGCGTCTCCCACGGGCGCACGCTGTGCACGCAGCTGCTCCCTAACTGGGTTTGGCTAATCCCGTCTGTTCGAAGGGGAGAGCAGGGAGCCGGGGGGGAGGCAGACACACATCTCCCGCAACTGCTGGAGCTCAGAAGCCGGATTTTAAAGCACTTTGATTCTTTGGAGAAAGTCATTCACAGTTAGCTACAAGGTCTCAAAGAGCTTACAACTTGTAGAAAGCCTTCACTCACTCCTTTAAATGAGGTAAAATTACTCTTCCTCCACCACACAATCATTATTCATTTAAAGACACACGTAAGGGGATGGGGGAAAGAAATAACACCTCAGAGCCCACAGGAAGAACTATTATACATGAAAAGCTACACAGATGTGGAGATCAACTCAGATGAGGTAGTTTCGCAGCCATGTATTTTCCAGGATGGTGAATAACAATTATTTTCCTGCTAATTCTTTTCAGGCTGGTTTGTTCTATTCCCTTCCGCATTCTTTGACACTTGAGATTCACATTTATGTATGAAGCAGAACATGAAATGTTGCCTTCATCACCAATAATGGTCAAAGGATGTCCCAGTTTGGAATGTGAGGAAGCTGGAAAAAAACCTTAAAATATGATGTTATTAAATTCTTGGTTTGTACTGAGTTTAATTTGCTTGATTTTGAGCTAGAGCTCTCCAAGATGCTTTTTGGAGCCGCTGGATCTTGATGTCAAATAGGTGTTTGGGAGCCACAGTAAATGTGATGGTAAGAACCTGCCAGCCCATCACTGCTGCTGGGTCCAACTGCAAGACCTCCGCAGTCTCATAGACCCAAGCCCTGATGGACCTCGGTTGTCTCCTGCCTGATGCCAACACAGAGACAGCTTCAAGTTAAAGATATCAACTGTTCCATTTCTCCTTGGAAGTGGTTTGGGGCCAGCGCCACCTCCGCCTTGGAAAAAATGCAGTCTTCGGACTGGGGGTAAAGTAAGAGGTTTTTTTACGCTACATGATACTTTTAATAAAATTTAATTGGGGATACCTTAAGGACAATTTAAATATTTGTCATAATTTTGTTCATGTCCCATCTTTGTTATTTCAGCTCATTATAACTGTCATACACTGTCAGTAGCCTAAACAAGTACTTCTGGCTTTTATGTGGTATTACCAACTCCCAGGAAGGGAGCTTTGAGAGGGCGGACGCCTTGTTTTATCTGTCAAGATTCTGGAAACTAAAGGGCAGAACATGCATCAGCCTAAAATGCGAGAAAAGAAGTCAGCTAATAATGGTTATGATACAAATTCAATAGTAACTTGGCCCCATGATGAAAATAAATTCTACTTACCACCTTGCTGTAATTACAAGCCATCTGTGTATACGCCTACTCGGGGACATACGTGATTTCCGCTTTTGCATTTGGGGCCTTTGGCCAGCAGCACCAAGACGCTGACCTGCCTCATCCTACGCGAAAAGCGTCAATGGAGGAACACACTTCCTACGCCTCAGTTCCCCTCTGTCATGTAAATCAGGTAGTCAGGACTCTAATGAAGCACAAGTTGAGTTTGTGCAAGGCGTATTTTAAATTACCCAATTACTGTAAAGAAATTCCCTTTGAGCAACTGACTACACACAGATCCCACTGAGCTGACTTCCGAGACAGTGACTTATCTGGAGAGATTTTAAGTTGTTTCTCCTGGAGTGCACCATCAGCACAGCACAACTTACAGTCCTCGTGGTCTCTCGGAGCTCAAGCGTGTTTTCCTCCCTCACTGTCCATATTTGTTTTAAGCTTGCATGTGTGCCCACCTTCCCAGTAACAAAACTCCCATTGCTGGAGCTCTGAACTGTACAGGAAGCATATAGGGCACCTCCCTCACTGTACTTATCAAGCCCTTCTGTCGCTCCAGAGCAGACAAGCGGCTACACAGATCCTACTGAATCTCAGTTCGCCCCCAGTACACCAAGGCTGTGATGCGCTGGACGTCACGCAGGCGCGCGAGGCCGTTGGATCCGGCAAGTAGGTGCAAGTCCTGAAGCTGCAGCCAGGCCTGCGCCTTGCAACAAGGTCACATACAGAGCCTATGGGGAAAATGGAACACAGCTGAGAAAACAGATGATGCTAGCGCCAGCGGGTGTGAAAAGGGGTTCAGACTGTGGGTCTCCTAGCTCCTTCAGCCTTAGAACAGTTAAATATCTCACATACCTCCAAAAAAAAGCTTCCACCAATTCACTCATTAATAAGAAGTACCCCATATCCAAGATATATTGCTAACATGGCAATGTAGTGCTCTAGAGAGACGTTGAAGGCCTACACCTCAAAATGGGGTGACACAACTAAAGCATCACATGTGGTCGCCTTGGCTGTGGAAACATCTGTACATAGCTCCTCCAAACCACCTAAGCAGGGCTGCAGGGACACGCAGCTGCTGCGCTCTCTGCCCTTTCTTTTCAAGGTGAAGATGTGTCTTTCCAGATTTCTTTAAGGTATGGAGGACTACATACACTTATAACTTTGTAATTTTGCCACCTTTCACTCTGACTTTCATTTTGAAAGATCACTTTAATCCTGGAGCTTCTGGGAGATTACTGGAGCAAAAGCAGCAGTGGTGCAGCACTTCCAATGGCAACTATCGGGTAGTAACTTGACTTCCTTACCCTTATAAAACAATTCCTCCTGCCTACAAGGGGCAACGATTCAAAACCCCAATCTTTGTAACAAGGCCTGGTAATTAGCATCCCTGTGCTAATAAATTACTGTTCCTCTGAGTCCCCACTTCTTGGAGCAATGGTTTGACGGTCAGCTTTTCCACTTGTTGCGGTAGTTTCTGGGGAAAATGAGATTCAACATGTTTAGATGTCATGTTCTTTTGTGCCACATACATGTCAGTAGACCTCTCTCATTTCTCAGATGAGTGTGTCTGAGTACATCACTGTCCACTTCATAGGCAACTTCAACACAGAAGATGAATTAGTTTCAGAACTGGTCCATCAACATCTTTTACAAAGAGTCAAAATACAACTCATTCCCATTCTCATGAAGGGTACTTCAAAGCAGCAGGCAAAACCCCATGATCCACCAGACACCGATAATCCCCTAAATGGTTTATAGGGTCACCTTAAAACATAACAAATAATGTCTTCAACCTGAAGTGTAGTATGTGCACATACGGTAGTCCACAAAATACTCTGAAGATCAACTGTAATCCACGGGAAAAACAAATGAACCACTATTTTAAAATGAATGCCAAGGAAAACTATCCAGGAATGCAGAGGAGACTGAAAAACTCCAATTCCCTAACTGGACCACAGACCGTTATGTTCTGCTGCCTTAGAAACAGAGTAAGGAGGTGGTAAGGGTTTGGAAGAGCTATGTGGGTAAGAAGTTTGTTTTCATATAAGTTCCCCCTTTTTGCAGCAGCATCCCCAAAACGACCTCACAAGCACAGGATGCATGAAGGCACTTGAGACCAAAATAAATAAATCCTCTTCCAAGGATGACTCTCTCCAAGCTAGATGGGAAACTAACACATTGTAAGATTATAAACAGAAATTCTCAAATTTCTAGTGATCATCTGACACTGCCTGAGAAACTAAAGAGAGAAAGCGTATCACCTCTAGCGGCAGCTTTCCTGGCCTCAGTGACTTCAGAGAGCCACTGAACACCTGTCAAAAATGTAGGTTCAGTGTCTTCAAGAGAGGTAGTAAGATATTCAGTTGCCTGCAGTGAAACTTCAGTGACGTTTTAAATTCGGCCGCTGTCACTGACTGCCTCTTGAGCTGCTGTCACTTGAGCCTCTTGCATGTTTCTGAGTCCGAAGCGGTCCTATGGTCCACTTCACGTTTTGGTTACAGTATGAACCATGCTAAGAAGCACAGGAACCACAATGTTTCCTTCAGTACGCAGACCTGGTGCTGGATCGCTGGCGGCGCTGCGCAAGGCTAAGCTTTGGCAGGAACCACCAGAAGTAGGAAACTGCAGTAAGCAACTAGGACAGAAGTGGAAATCTCCTTTCAGAAAGGTCTTTGTGACAACTGACACGTTAACTCCGACGGGGTCTTCCTGTCCAGCTTCCGTGCTGGTGAGCTCTTGGATAGAAACCAAACAGCAACTTCCCTACAAGCATCTTCAGCTTCTGGCTCCGAGTCTGATTCTTCCATGAGGTTAATCTGCAGCTTGGCTATGCTCTTTGTTTACTCTTGTGAAACAAAAGGACTTGCAACAAGAGAATTTCTACAGATAAAGTCACCCAGGCCATAACAAAGTCCTGTTGGCTGGGACAGCCCTGTCACAAAAAGAAAGTGTTTAAACATCAGTGATTTTAAGACAACTATTCCTTCGTTCAAGAATATGCTCTTCTCTCAAAATTTTTAAAAGGTTACCACCGGACAATAAGGAGACACCGCAGTCTCATGAACAAATGTTTGAGAGTTCTTTGCATTCCCTACATCAGCAGATGGAAGCTCTGCCTCGAGCAGAAGGACAAGTGAGAAGAACAGAAGAGCAGCTTTGCCATTTGTGTCCTGGGTACAAAACAAGGCTCGTGCACATCACACCATGGTCAAACGATCTCCACATTACCGCTCAACACAGCCCATGCTCCTCCTTTGTTTTGGGACAAACTGCATGAAGGAGAACTGAGGATTGCGATGATGCCTCCATCCCTGGAGGCACTGAAAACTCAGAAGCCTTAAGGAACCTATGCTAAGTTGGTCCTGCTCTGAGGTAGAGCTCAGACCAGAGGACCTCCAGTGCTCCCTATCAGCCCATATCGTTCTACAACAGCATCTCAATACAGCCTGCAGTATGTACAGCTAAAAACTATTTCTACAAGTACAGAACGTGGCTAGTAAACACAGTAACACAGTACATTCCCTAAAATGTCAGGAGTAACAGGGCCCCAGGGATTCACACTAGACGAGGACACGCCAAGGCCAGAAGGTGCCCGGGATCCAGCCCCAGTGCCGGTGGCCTGCCCCAACAGCGCCCTTGGAGCCTGCCCTTCCTCCGCACGCAGCCTTTGCTGCGCTGCCTTCTGAGCAGCCCTTGCCTTTCCCACATCTGCCGCAGGAGTTGCCTATACATTTAAATAGTTCAATTAAGTACCAGCTTCTCAAGTTCAGGGACTATTTTACCTTACTCAAATAGTTTATTTAAAAATATATATATATATAATATTCTCCAATTCAGAAAAGTATAGAACTTCCCACAATGTAACATTTTTTTTATATATATATATAAAATATTTATGCATTCAGTGAATGGAAACAGTTTTACTGTATACATTTTTAATGTTGAACTCTATGCAAATCTGCATTACCTAAAAATATACCGTACTTCTGCAAATCAAAACAAGCCAGGAAAAAACACTGCAGCTGTGCGCTGGGTTATAATACCTCACAGAAACGATATGAGAGTTTTTGTTTTGAATTTAAGAACTCACAAAAAACATTTTACTTTGCGAGTGCATAAATAGAAGACTGAATACATTCTGGCTCTGTTATGTTGAACTGTAGTAGAGGTTACAAAATGTAAATATATTTATTCATTTTCAGTATTTCAGTGTTTCCAAGTCCACCTTTCATGATAGTGTTAAATAAATCATGGTCCTATCCTTCCAAACATTTCAACACTCTTTAAAAAAACAAAAACAAACAAACAAAATTTTAAAGTGAAATGTCCTCCTTCATTGAAGTGTTAGATCATATTTTAAATTACTGCACTCCCACACAATATTTTATATATATATATTTTTTAAATATATATATATTTATATATATAAAGAGACCAAATAGGAGACTACATTTTTTAATGTCAATATGTTTAACATCGCATACTGTAGTTGTATAAAACATGCATTTTCTGGGATAATTATGAACACATCATGAATGAGCCCACATAAATTATATTTTTTGTACAACTCCAAGTTAAAAAAAAAAAAAAAAAAGTCAGGTTAAGTGCCTCTGAGGCCCCTTCTTCCCAGCTATCAGTTCTCAAAACACACTACTGAAATATTTATCTATGCCTACAGCTATGTGCTAGAGAACCAGATTTAAAATTTTAAAATACATCTACAGTATGTTTTAGTTTTCCTAAAGTTTGTGACAGTCCGTGGATATTGTGTTGTGAAATGTAAAAATAGTCACAGATTCTTTTTTTTTTTCCCCAGAAATAAAAAACACATCCAGGAGAGTATGCAAAAACAAGGCAAAATGAAGTTTCATAGCACTTAATGAGGGTTAATATAAGTCAATAACTAATATTGAGGTTTGTAAAAAGGGCTGGATGAGTAGTTACATGTACAAGCAAATGGTCTAGTAATTCCAATGGTATCAGACGTTTCTGTAACCAACGCTTCTCCACCCTTAAAACCAGTCGATATACATTCAAAATAGGCTGACGCTGATATACTTACTAGGTGTAAAAATAGTGCACTATTTTTTCTGCCACAAAGCAAAATTGCATCCTAAGAGCTGGTAAACCTTCTTTTTTCCTTAAATAGAGAGAATGGGCAAAAAACTTGAAAAAAAATTAAATTAAGGCAATTAAACAGGTAAAACAGGACTGCCCATGATGATGTAAGCGGAAACTAGTATATACTTCAAACTTATATCAGCTGCTGAACACTGACATGCAGCTTTTGATAGACGTGTATGAATGATATAAACTTCAACATTATGGCTTTATACAAGTGCATAGTTGCAACTGCAATAAGTAACGGTATCTGATTAATAAGCATAAAAAAATAAAGTGGAAAGATTTTAAAAACCCTCTTGCAGTATTACAGTACAATATATATACACAGTATAATGGTCACTTCTTACAGATGCAGTCTATACCACTACGGTGGATCTTCCTCCTGTTCTTCTTGCAGACATGCTGGTGGCATCTTTATGAAAGCTGAAAAGTCAGTTTCTTCCGTTTTAATATCCATTCCTCTTGATCCTTTTATGAAATGTAGTGTATGTGTCTTGCCAAGAAAGCTTTTGTGGAATAGAGTTTAAAAGGTTACCTAACATATCCTTTTACTATTTACCAACCATTCGTCATTTGATCAGTCACTCAGGAGAATACAGGAAAACCCTCAGAGATTAGTAATTTATATTGCAGCAAAAATGTAAACCTCTGATATATATAGCACAATCTCTCAGGAAAATATATATTTTTAATATATTTTGGGATATGTTTCAGTCTTGCTGTAACAGGAAGAAAATTATCACCTTGAATTGTGTCTGCATTCACGGAAAGCAGTTAGCTGAAAAAGAAGCAGGAAGCCCGGTCAGTAAGTGCAACAAATGTAAATCTGACAAAAATATACTTCCTCAAAGTCTTCAGTTTATAGGGACTTATCAGCGTACTTGGGAGACTCCTCTGCATTCAACAGCATCGCTACTTAAGTATAGTACATCCTTACGCATTACGATCCCCAATCAATTAAACCCCCTTGCGATATATGAGGGTAAAGTACAATACGCACAATGTAATAGTCACTTCTAAAAGATTAGTAATTTGTATGCTTTTAATACATAAAGATGCAGTATATTTAATTAACGTAATGCTTGTTACTGTAAACACCGAGCCAATTAAATTCTACAAGAGCGGGTACCTCAGTTAACAGAGCACGCAGCTGAGGTACAGCCCTAGTGCTGCTCTCATCACCCATTCTTTTATAAGGCTGAGACACGTCTTTCGTACTATTTAAAAGAATTCTTAGGAATTTAACATTTAGGGTTTTTTTTTCTGTGTAAACATAACATTGCATCAACATGTAAAATGATTAAACATTGAGAACTATAAAATAGTTATCACTCGCATGCACACTGCATATTTGAGTAAGCCACGGGACAAATTAGATCAATAAAACAGCTGTATCTTTTCTAAAGCAGTCAAGGAAACCGTATCACAGAAGCTGCAAAGCTCATTTGTTTACATAGTTTTCAAAGCATGGTTAGGTACCCTGAAAGCACAGCACTGCAAAGGAAAGCCAAGTCAAATTCACTTCATAACACAGATAGAAAAGCAAAATGCAGAACTCCAGTGATTTCATGTCTGCTAGCCATAGGCCACTCAGTTTAAGTTAAAAGCTTAAAAATGAAAAGTCTTTGTAACTACCAATTCTATTTCAGCTAAACATCCAACTGCTACAATCTCCCTTTTAGCCTTCAAAAATCATCTGTGAAAGCTAGCAGTATTAGTACTACAGATGAGCAACAGCTCTGAAAACAGCAGATTTTTTTTTTTTTTCAGGCAGGCAGACATGAATTTTGAAAAAAGATCTAACATTAGAAAAATAAAAACACTGACAAAGGCAACAACTTTGTTTTAATGAAGATGACTCCTCTAAAAATTCATTGGCATCATGAACAGAATCTCATTTTTACTGTTTAAAATACTAAAATGAGATCTTGTATTTTCTCTGCTTTGAGAAGCAAAATCCAACATAGCATGCTGTATTCAAAGGCAAACACATCCATTCCTCTCTATTTAGATTTACCCCTTATACTTCTTCAGAAATCAAAAACATCGTCATCATCATCATCATCACCATCAATATCATCAACATCATCAAATGACCAATCCCAGTCCTTAAATGCCAGATCAAGTAATCTGCAACAGGAGGGTTTGATGTTTAATGTGTGTCACGCTTCTATAAAAGACTTCAAAATTCCATTTGTTACCACTAAACCTTTTTAAGTAAAAGACTGTGTTAAGGTAGGTGGGTTCCTTCCTTCGCCTATCCTGGAATGTGAAGATTCAGTTAGCATTCATGTAAGCCAGGACTACTGTATTAATTGGAAATTTATCTCACAAATTATTCAATTCCATAGAACACTTACCATTATTGATTAAAAAAAAAAAAAATCATTAGAAAAGACCAACATGTACATTTCATAAAATTAGCTGCTTTTTGTTTTGCTGCTGTTCTTGTTGACTGAAGCGCAGTATTATGCTCTCTTGCTATCCCTTTCCAGAGAACAACACAAGGCTAACGATTTTTCCACTAAAATGAAATAATTTTGACTGCTGAACAGAACATCAAATAAAATAGCATCATCCGAATTTACACACAAATACAGCAGGATTTTACTATATCCCAAATACCATGGGACTACACTATACGGCTACCCTGTACCTCATTATTTAAAGCTAACCAATGCCAAAAAAGAGGGTATATCAACTTGTTCTCCATGCGTCACTGCCTGCGCTCCTTCTATGGTCAATATAGAACAAAGAAAGCAAGCGAGGCAAACCTTGTCAGCAAATGAGTCATTTTACCTCTTTTAGGCATTTATTTGGGGATGGGATGAGTCATTGTCTAGAAGCACTAGTCTCTTTCTGTTGTTATCGAAGCATCTTAGACAAATATCTTAAGTACTAACTTCTCTATTGCTATAGCTACAAGAAGTGAAACCCAGACTAGTCATCTCTCCAGTGAACTCAATGGATTTTAAATCTGGATTATATGCTAACCACAGGAGGCAGAGATAGAAACCTTACCTTAACGGAGCGTTCAGCGTGTTTGCACTAAAACATGCTACGGTGTTTAATATAGTTAATCACACGCTTTAAACAAAATGGGTTTCAGGGTTTTTCTGCGTGTTCAGGTTTCAAAGTTTTTATACTTTTAAATGTGATGTATCCCTGAAAAGGCTCAATATTCATCTGTTGTATGAACTATGGCTATTGTAATTTCTAAAACACTTAAAGATTTTATTAGGCGTTAAAATATATATTGAAGTTGTTTTTTTTCAATTTGGAATTATCTCTTTGGCACAATCCAGCTGAATGGATAAGCAGAAATTGTATGGTCTGTATCAAAACCTGGTTTGCCCTTTCTTCATCACAAAGAACAACAGCCATGAAAACCTTGGGGAAACAATCTCCATGTGAAGTTCTTGTCAGGGATAGCATTTATAAGACCATGGAGGTTGGAAGGGACCTCAGGAGCTCTCTAGTCCAAGCTCCCACTCAAAGCAGGGTCAGCTACATGGCCAGCCTCACCAGCCTGCCTCCATGCCTGGCTCTCTGCGTTGGCTTTTCCTTCTATCCAGTCAGAACCTCTCTTGGTTCAACTGAGCTCCTTGTCTCTCACCCTCCCACCTTAGAGTGGGGCAGGAATTCAAACACATGCCTCAAAACCAAGCAATAAGAAACGAAAGACAGTCTTTTACTATGTGTAAGGCCTTCTAGACTGCTTTTTGAGGGCACCTAATTCTCTCCAAGGTTCATTAGAACCACAAGCACCTAACTTTATTGCTCAACTTCAAATCAGGTACAGTAGTGGTCATCCTGAAAACTGTTAAAACTTTTTTCTTTTCTTTTTTTTTTAAAATCTTCACACCCCTCTCACTGACTCTTTGTCTAATTAAACCTCAGTTTCCCTACCAGCTGCCAGTTCACAGGAACTGTTAGGTTACAGACAATGCTACAAGTTCTGCCTATTACACCTAAGAGCGATGGGATACATTATCAGTATGGCAGGGTTAACTAACAGGTAATGCAAGATCCTTTAAACAAGGGAACAAACATCGTGGCTCTTCTTGTAACCGAACTGAGGTTTATAGAAAACGGCACTCATCAGTGGTCAACAACATTTGTGGTCAACAGTCCTCATCAAAATATGCGACAATAATTGTAGTAAAATGTTTAAAACAATAAGCTCTTGTGTCACCTTGGTTTGTTTAGAGGAAGCTGTCGACTTGGTCGTCTGATGGACTGGTTTGGCTGTACCTTCATGGAAGTTCTGGGAGAAGATCGAGCAAAGGGGTCTGGTGCTGGAGGCTTCTTGGGTATTTTTTTCACGAGTCGGCTCACCCATTTTTGCTGTTCTTCCGTAGAATTAGCTAACAGTAGTAGATTCTTTGCCGTTGAAATATCATAGTACACTGTAATAAAAATTTTAAAAATAGAAATTAATATTATTATTCTAGACATGTCCCCACATTGAAAATTAGTTGTCAGATTACCATACTCTCACAGTCAAAGAGAAATCATCAGAGAAACCAAAAGCAAAGCAAACCAGATTTTGCCAAACTTTATGTTTCCTGGCTGCTGACAGTGCCCCCTCCTTACATTGAGAGGGTAACAACTTAGTACAATGGAAGACAGACTCTCACAGGGGAAGAAACAAGGAAGGGTAACACAAAGAGGTGTGCCTGAGCCCAAGAAACTATGTAACCTGAGTCACAAGGAGTAAACTTCACTGAAGGTAAGCTATTTCATAACACAAACTAACACTATCGTTTTGCAGAGCAATGCGGCACCGCACACAGTGTGAACAGCCTTACAGCTACCACGCTTTACCGCATGAGGCTGACAACACAACAGGTATGTATATATATTGGCCATGAACTCACAGCAGTGAGCTGATCCTCGTGTAGACACCCTTAGAAAAGTTCTGACAGCTACGTACTAATAAAAGAAAAACCCACCTGTTTACGTTTAGTTGGTGTCAGACTATTACTAGAATCCTCTGATCTATTAGAATGCCTTGTGACTCCAGCAACTATATGCGTATTCAAATACTTGCTATTTACCTTTGCAAGGTGCTATAATCTCTTCTTTTTTATCCATGTGATCTTTGTGACATTTGATGTGGCAACGGCGACATTCTAGAGCAGGAGGAGGTTTAAACATATGCCAGAGTGGCTTCATGCAAGCTTCACAATTGGTTGGAAAGTGATAAAGAGTAGGTATAAACTCATGTCCTTTGTGACAAATGTAATTTGACTTCTCCCCCATGGGCTCCACAGGAAATTCCTGTTCCTTTTTGCTCTCTCCTTCATTAGCATATAGAATCTAAAACCAAAGCAAAATAATCTCAGTACTCCTATACGACAAATGGAAATTCAGAGTAATTAAGTGGAAAGATCGAGGAAAGGCAATGGAAGAGATTTTCTTCAAGTTCTTTTTTTTAGTGAATATTCCATTAGACAAAGTTATGAAAATATTTTTGGCAGTGTGTGAAATACCATCTTTGTTACACTAGAAACATTAATCTATTACTGAATACCTGGAATATCCTAGGAATTTCCTTGGAGTCCGCTCTGTACACATCTGTCTGAGTGACTGGTCGGACATGGAAGAGTTTGCTACAGGAAATTATTTCAATAAGGACAAAAATTAACATTACCAAAATGATAAATTTAAATTGACAGATTAAGTTAAGATACAATAGACCACATTAAGACTTAGAACCATTAAAGATTTTCCAGTACAAATTTCTAATCACTTGATTAAAGTCCTATCTTCCAATCTCGCACATGGACTTCCAAAAACCCTAAATAAGACGAAGTCACAGGTATCCAGTTATATTTGTGAAAAAAGTGACAGCACTGAAAAACCAACATGACATGACTTTGATGATTGCCGGTGGCTTTCTAACACAAACCTCTACCCATGCTCCAATCTCTGAATATCCACATTCTGTATTTATTAAGAAAAAAAATTAATTAACTATACAACCTACCCATGAGGACATGTTGTAACTGAGGTAGGTCCAGCTGAGCGAGTGGAAGCAGTTGAGTTACATCAGAGCTACCCATATGGGACTGAGCCCCGCACTACTGCTGCGCCACTGCTTACAACACGTACTTAAGTTCCCAGCTCTGTAGTTCAAATTGCAAACAAAAGTTGCCCCATTTGACGTTGCACTCCCCGACTGGACCTCAAAAGGCCTTTTGTCAAAGTCCTTCCGACAAAATTCATGTACAAATCAGAAGAAGGAATCTCATGTGGTAATACTTACTCTATATCTAATACCATATAGGGATTAGATTGCTCTTTATCTTGTTCGCTGTCATAGAACAGGATCTTCTTACTGCTTACAATTACATACTGTTAAGAGACAGAAAAGGATGAAATATACGTTTTAATCAAGTTCATCACAGATGTCAAAGATGTCACAGCAATTACCACAGATGTCACACCAATATTTTTCTACAATTTTATTAAATGGTAGCTAAATGGACAACAGTAGTACTGTATTCTAAGTCCATGATTTGCCAATAAATTCACTGCACAACAAACAAAATTCTGATCACCTGATAAAACAATTTATGTTATCACATTAATTGACATTTAAACAGATTTAAGTACCTATGAAGCGATAAAAAAGAAAGTCTGTAAGAAAGTAAGATAAGAGCTTTTCATTTCTATTTTACGTGGACTGGTAGTGAGAGTAACTGCCATCTTATGATGCCTGTTTTACACGTGCAGTTCACAACTAATGGGGATCATACTCAAAGATCACTGTTACAATTACCATCATTGCTAGCAATTTTCATAAAAAAACCCTAGTTACCTAGAGGACCTCCTACTTCCAGAATTTTGTTGAGAACCTACAGTTTGACTGAGCAGTAAGTGAACTGGTAGTTACTCTTCGGGCAAAGACCCTTCAAAGAGGCTACTGAAAAGCAGTAAACAAGTGAAGGATGCATGAGGAGTTGGTAAGTTTTATCTCCTACATTAAAAGTTTGTCAAGGGCATCTGCATCCAGACTCTGCTGAATTCCAGCTATGTAATTCTGCTGGGAATGCTCACGGCTCAACGTACAAACGTTTGAGGATTATGTTCTCACCTCTGGCTGGACAAAGAAGTGTCTTAACCTACTACAGTTGTCTGAACCTGCTCCACTCAGACATAGCTGTACCGGCTAACATATTTTATACATTTAAGTAATGAGAGAACATATATCAACGAAATATTAAAGTGTTGAAAACCTGCTGTAAGTTTAAAATCCAGACTACACACGAAAACAGATAATAAATCTGGTTTTCTCACCTTTTTAACCCATCCAAATTTTTTAGTGTTATTTCTAACAGGCAGTGATAGCCAGCCTTCCAATCTCGATTCTAAAAAAAAGATACATATTAAAGAACATCAATATTTCACAAAGCATTATTTTTGAGACTACTGTGCATTTTAAAATAGTTATTGAAGATCAATAATAAAGCAGCAGAGCAAACATGAGAACATGAACTATTTAAAACTATAAGGTCTTGCAAAGTCTGTCACAGTAAACGTTCAGGAACAAATTAAATCATGTATTCTTGAATACAGCCAAGAACCAACAATGCAATCACAAAAAAAGTAGTAGGCACAAGAAAGAAGGGGAAGAGCAAACTTGCAATTATAGCACACACACTGCCTTTAGTAATTTTTCAAGACTTAAAATGCTTATGTCTACCAACCTTTACCTTTTAAAACAGCACCTGAAGATATTAGTACAGACCACACAACATCCAGTTCAAGACAAAAAAAGGCAAACTACCACCACTAATAACCTATATCCTCTATACGCCAGGCAAAATTTCAGAAGTTTAGTATTCTAATTCATATTTTTTGCTCTGTCAATTTTTCTTTTTTCTAATTCTGTCTACATCTCCTAGGCTTTCTAATCTCAAGTAAGTCATTTTTGGCTAATCCTTAGGCCTTGCTTAAAATTCAGCTGCCCCTACACGTATTTGCAATATTTTATATTGCAGGGGCACGTTAGTCAGATAGGATTTATCAATGGTATTAACAGGTCAAGCGTTGTTTGACATACATACACGTAACCAAAAGCTCACCAGGATCACACTTTCCTAGTGCTTGACCCCATTTTACAGCATTTCTTTCCCCTGTGTTTTATTAAGAGGAACTACTCATTTGCAATATTATCTCTCTAATAAGTTTCCCGCCCTAGCAGACAACCTCTGCTGATGCTGAGGAACCTCCAAATCAAAAATACTAAAAGCCTCGAGTATTAACAAACTCCAAACCATGAAAGGAACACAAACATGCTGCTAAAACTGCAAAAGGTATTTTCTTTCTCACGAGAGGGCATTTGCAGGCTCCTGCCCGTGTTTAACACGGCATAACAAATAGTTATTAGATATTCATAGAGTTCTCATGTTGCCCAGAGAGACCTGAAGCGAGGTTATTTATTGAGATATGCACTGTCTTCAAAGTTTACTGCTATATAAGCATTGCTGTTGATGACACATTTTAATGTACATACTAAGTACGTAAAGTAGTTCTATACCGTATCTTTTGCCTCATACCTGTCACTTTAAGTTGTTCTTTTCGACTACACCTGATACAAAGGGTAGCAACACTAATGCTGATGCAAAAAATCCTTCCCCACATCCAGGAAGTATGTACAGTTTGTTAATGGTGTGAAAAAATATGCATTAATACTCTTCCTATTTTTCTCTGTAATCTCTACTACTATCACATGAAACTGGACAAAATGAGTTTCTGGTTACACTTCTTCATTTCTGGTGTCCATTGCACATCAACAGATCAGAGAAAGGCGAGAATATTACAAAATTTTCATAGTACATGCTTATAAGCACTAGGAAGGAAAAAACCAACAAAGCACAACCATTATACCTCAAATCTGTTGTAATTACGTCAGAAAAAAGTCCTAGCTTAGATATGATTTTTACTTTAGAACAAAACAAAACCATGCAGATACCACAACAGCAGCTAACAAGGACAAAATTACGTATGCACTTAGCAATTCTTTTATTAGAAGCCTCATAGCAAAAACCAGAGAATGAGGAAAAGAGAGGAAATGCACTATTCTTTAGTCTAGTCTGATGAAGTAACGTCAATATTCCAGAAAACGTTTTGCCTTCAGTGGAAAGCTATTCACACTTTAAAGGAACCTCAAGTGAAATACAGAAATTTGAATGCAACTAAAATACCCACCTCTGACATTAACACTAAACAGAAGTTTTGTTCAACACAGTGTATGTGTAGTCATATAAAATGACTACAGAACTAGTGAAACAAAGCTCTGTTTTACCAGAGCTGTATCATTTCATTATATGCTTTATGTATCCGGAAAAATGAATAAATTTTGCTTGCCTTACCAACCAGAATCCAATATAAGATTTGAAATAAGGCAAAACAATGTAATGCTCAGAAGACTGAATTTCTATGAG
This sequence comes from Charadrius vociferus, assembly GCF_000708025.1. Classification (NCBI taxonomy): domain Eukaryota; kingdom Metazoa; phylum Chordata; class Aves; order Charadriiformes; family Charadriidae; genus Charadrius; species Charadrius vociferus. The sequence continues at coordinate 1,285,886 of NW_009649458.1, read as the reverse complement.
CAAGTAATGTACATGTAGATGGGGAGGAGTTAGATGTTTTCACGCTTAAACACGAAGATTTGACTTTTGGTATCCAGTATCTTAGGGTCATACAGATAGCTGCAGATAATGGATAGAGGCTACCTTGAAAACAAGGCCATAAGGCTCATTTATTCAATGCTTTAATAAAAACAGTGGTTTTGTGAATAGCAGCAAGCATCCGTAAGCATTTAGAGAAAACAGGCCAGTTACTTGTTCACGCAAATTTTTTCATGTCTCTGATGGCAATGTTTACTGCCACTACAGTGTGTTTACTGCCAAGTTTGTTTTTTGTGTCTTTTTTTTCTTTAATAACGTATTAATAGTGTTAGTTTTGAAACAGATATAAGAACAAGTAAGAACAAAACCAAACAGTTCTCAGGGATGTCACCTGTGCTATCAACTTCTGTTGGGCTCTGGGAACAAGACAAAGGTTCTTCCTCTGAGTCAGAATCAGAATCGAGAAGCATGCGAGAACTGGAAGGCTTAGTGGCAATACTGACAGAGGTAGAAGAGTGCTGGTAGGTAAAAGACATGGATTCCATAGTGTGGGATTGAGTGATATGGACTAAACATAAAGCATAAAGGAGGAAAAAGATAGAAAAGAAGTCAAAATAGAATCTCTAAGAATACAGAGTATTAGTTTTACATTTCATCACATAACACAGTAATTGCAAAATAGCCACCACAATAAAATGGAAAAAAAAAATAGTTTTAATGGGGTCCAAAGAATTTTTAAAAGAAATTTCTTTAAATAAATGAAAGATGAAGTATGATTACAGACAGATTTAGTTAGTAGGTGGACAGTGATCACTATCAGGGCATTAATAAGATGGTAGAAACACCTGAAGATGAAAAGCCACAGAATCATCAGAGGGTTAATCTAATACTTCAGCTTCTATAGTAAAACACTGACATAAAACCAATTAACGCAGAAGTACTAATAAAATTAACATACCAGGGAATCCATCATCTGCCTCAGCATCTCCAGGTCCACTGCCTATGCTACTGTTGTCTAGACCAATGTGCAACGACTGCAGCTGTGAACGAAGCTGTTCAATGTCACTGTCTTTGCTGTCCAGAGTCATCTGGAGTTCAATCCGTATCTGACTTTCTTCTGCTATTTGCTGTAAGGATAAATTACAAGATCTCCTATCATCACAATACTCAGTTACTCAGAGAAAATATAAGTAGAAAATTATGCAGACTTGGCAGCCAATCTCAAGATATATACGGTGTATTTCTTTTGGCCACAGGAAATTCAGGAATAGAGACTGTATATACTACCTTAAAGCCTGTATTAATCCAATGAGAATTACAGAAAATGCTATCAATGTTTATACTTGCAAAAGGATCTTACTGCCTGCATTTCATTGATTTCCTTCTGATATTTGATCATCATTTGGGTTAACTTTTCTCGTTCAGACTTCAGTTCCATATGCAGTTTCCTATTTTCCTTTTCTTTCCGCCGTACGTCAGTGTCAGCTCCACGTTTGACTGGACCCTTCCGATTCATGATCTCAGCCAATTTATTCACAGCCTTCCCATGGAGAAGAAAAAAACCCAAAAAACACACCAATGAATACATAGACTTAAATCGTGAACAAATAAAGTCTTCTATCCACGACCAGACACTTTTAATCTAACTGTAAATAAGACTCCTGCGTATCTGGTACTATAAAGTTGCTTTAATTCAATGTATTACTTAAAATTGAAAAGAAGGTAATAATAATGCCATTCTCGCTTTAAGCAAGCATTTGATTTGAACACTTCTACTCATTTAAATATTCTCTTCTGTTTCCATTAGCTAGCCACAAAATGTCTCTTTGGATTAAAATGTCACTTGTTCTAAAAAACAATCAGAAATATACTGTTTTACGGAACTTACAAAGGAATATAAATCAGGATGGAAACCAGTAAAATATGAATTTATTTGACTGAAATTAAGATTTTTTTGCTGGACTGTATCTGGATTAGGAGTTCCTCTATAATAAATCATGAGGATGCAGTTTCACTACACTGAAAGTCTACTTAGTAGAAGAAAAAAAAGAAAAAAAAAGAATCAATATTTTTTGTTTCAGTGGCAAAAAAAGAATAAAGTGTTAATCATATATATTTTATATTTACCATGGAAAGTTTCCTATTAAAAATTATTTAATTCATGAACACTACCCCTTCATTCAGATACATTGGCTTACCTGGGTTTTCAATGTTCTTTCAGTCAACAACTGTTTCTCAAATTGTGCCTTAATATTTCCTACATTTGCTTCTTCTTCTTTTAGCTTTGTAATTTCTGTAGCAAGGTAATTAAAAAAAAAAAAAATCTATGAAAGCTCATTATAAAAGAAAATAATACTATTAAAGAACAAAAGTGGTTTCAAATTAAATTACATTTGGTTCAGAGAATACATACGTTCTTGTACTTCCTTCAGTTTATTGTTTAGTTCTTCCTTCTCGTTAGCAAGATTAGCCACATCACTAGTTAGTGTCCTGTTTGCTTCCTCCAACTACAAAACAAAAAGTACATGTGACTGTCTAACAAAACACATTTGGCAAACAAAAGTATTACAGGACAGAAGGAAACGCTTCAGAATAAAACCAGGATAGGGATAAGAGGACTACCTGTAATAGGGGTAAGGACACAGAAGAAAGAACAGATATGTGTATGGAAGAAACATGGTAAGAGATTTTTTTTATTTCATTCATAGAAAGTAAGTATATTGAAAATGTCAAATACACTTGTATATCACCTACCTCTAAGCATGCTAAGTAACAATGGATAACTCAAACTGCCAATAAAACTCAAGCCCATGCAAACCTCTATCAAATTTATTATTCACATTACTCACAGAGGCGATGGTGGCATCTTTCTCAGTCAGCTCCTGTTTATGCCTCGCCATCATCTCTTTAATTTCCAGCTCTTTCATAATCTTCTCTTTTTCCAAATCAGAGTACTGCTCTTCAGCAATGGAACGTGCAAGTTGTTCTGAATCTGCTTTTGTCAAAGTAATCTCTAGCTGAGCAGCCAAGGAATCTCTGCAATTTATTGATACATACTATTAACTCTATTAACTTAAGAGATGAGAGGTTATGGGGTTGGGGGGGGTGGGGTGGGGTGGGGTTTTAAAAAAAAAAAAAAAAAGAAAAACTAATAAAACAACAAAACGCCTTCGAATCTTTTATATATCAGTAGTGCAACTAGTAAAACCTACCTCTCATCCTGTAACTCTTGTATCTTTTGCTGCATTTCTTTACAAAGTTTGGTCTTCTCCTCACATTCTTCTTTAAGTTCTCGAACTTGTGTCTTGTACAGAGTCTAGAATTTAAAATTGGATAGAAAAGGACGTGACTTGCATATTCTAGCTTGGAGGTACACAAAAAAATGATACAAGATGACACTATATGCAATTCTTTAATCACACACTCAATTAGAGTAAATTTAACCAATTGTCATCCTATTCCAAATCATGCTTTGGTTATTTTATTTTTCTGTTGGGTCTTCTTTTTTAGATTGTGTATTTGTGAATGGATAGATATATGATACACATTTTATGTTTGTAAACATACTGTTAAGGAGACTCTAAATGTGAATACCACTATTTGATAGAAAATCAGACGCTTCAGATACAAGGAAAAATAGTTATTCATTTTTTGGTACTATTTTAGATCTTTGTCAGAGGGAGGGAGGGAGGTAGAATTTAGATTTTAACCACACAAATCCATTAAAACAACATTACAGTTAAAGAGTAAAAAGCAGTATAGGAGGAAGGGAAAAAGAAGATGAGAAAGGCATTTGAAATTGACATTTTTGTGAAATGGATACAAATCTATAGCTCTAGAGGAAATGAAAAAAACATTATATTGCTCTGTACACTCAAATCACTATCCAGAGGTAAAGTGTCAGACAACTGCAAGTGCATTTAGCACAGGAATTTCAAGACAGACTGTCCTTGGCCTATCCACAGCAGTCAACTGATCTCAACTCTCCCTATCTCTTCTCCTTTAATGTGTGCAACTTTTTGATCTACTGAAACTTCAGATAGTCCCTCTCCTCACTGATGTAAAGACCACAGTAAAATCTTAAGCTTCCTTTAATTCTTAAAAAAGCCTTTTGGGCCCTACCTGCAGTGAGACTGGTTGTGCACTGTTAATATTAATTAACCTCCATATATTAGTGAAGATTTGTAAGTACGATACATATTTATTCTGTTGTACCTTATCACAATAAAGCAAAAACTCTTAAAGCTCACAATAAAGCATCTCTGAGGTAACACAGTTAAGAACGGGGAAAAAAAAACATGCAGCAGCAATTGCAGTCGTAGGAGGAGGTGCTCCAGGCGCTGGAGCAGATTCCCCTGCAGCCTGTGGCGAAGACCATGGTGAGGCAGGCTGTGCCCCTGCGGCCCATGGAGGTTAATGGTGGAGGAGATATCCACCTGCAGCCCGTGGAGGACCCCACACCGGAGCAGGTGGATGTGCCCAAAGGAGGCTGTGACCCTGTGGGAAGCCCACGCTGGAACAGGCTCCTGGCAGGACCTGTGGCCCCATGGAGAGAGGAGACCACGCTGGAGCAGGTTTGCTGGCAGGACTTGTGACCCCATGGGGGACCCACACTGGAGCAGTCTGCTCCTGAAGGACTGCATGTGTGGAAGGATCCACGCTGGAGCAGTTTGTGAAGAACTGTAGCCTGTGGGAAGGACTCACTTCAGAGAAGTTCACGCAGGACTTTCTCCCGTGGGAGATACCCCACGCTGGAGCAGGGGAAGAGTGTGAGGAGTCCTCCCCCTGAGGAGGAAGGAGTGGCAGAGACAATGTGGGATGAACTGACCACATCCCCCATTCCCCATCCGCCTGTGCTGCTCAGAGGGACAAGGGAGAGAAGTTGGGAGTGAAGTTGAGCACAGGAAGAAGGGAGGGGTGGTGTTTTTGAGATTTGGGTTTATTTCTCATTATCCTACTCTGATTTGATTGGTAATAAATTAAACTAATTTCCCTAAGTCAAGTCTGCTTTGCCGGTAACAGTAACTGGTGAGCGATCTCTCCCTGTCCTTATCTTGATCCATGAGCCTTGTGCAATATTTTCTCTCCCATCCAGCTGAGGAGAGGAGCGATAGAGCAGCTTTGGTGGGCACCTGGCATCCCACCAGGGTCAACCTGCCACAGATCTCTGCTAAGTTTGGCTGTAATGCAAAAATTTCCTTCCAAGCCTTAAACGCACATGTTTTGTCATACCACATGATTCTGAGAATACAGCTCTTCCCTTCCATGCAGCATGGAAGAGATGCTGAATGCAAAAAGCTTGAAACATGCAGAAGATTATTCACACTGTGGAAAAAAGAGCTGTTCAGCTCCTCCCTCCCTCTAAACTGTGCCTGTGACTCCTTTCAAAGCCAGGACATTATCTTAACACAAGTTCTTTCACACTGCTCAGTGATCAAGAACAAGGAGTGACGACAAGGCTGCAGACAAGACTGAAGACAGACACAAGAAAAAGGATTAGCTTTAGGTTATAGATGTGAAATGCCTGATGGCTGAGGAGGAAGAAGAAAAGCTCACATTGCGCTTAAAAACAGATTAGTATAAAAATAAAGCAGCATAAAACATACCGAGAAATACTGTTCAGCTTCAAGTTGGTCTTGAAGCTCTTTCATTTGTCCATCTGCATCTTGACGTTCCCTAGAAAGGAATAACATACTTTAAAAGGAAAGATACGAAGAAATTCCAAGCCAGTAAACAGAAAAGACAGCATTCACACTCTTAAGATCCTTCAGTCATTTACTGACCAAAGCATGGTCAGCAATTAAACTTGAGGCTTCCTCTGGGTACCAGCTTGTCATGGTTTGGGCTGTGCTGGCCACCAAAATGAACAAACTCTCTTTTTGACTTGTACAGCTGAGAAAATTGAACTAATAAGAAGTCAGTTTAATACTGCTAACACACTAACTACAATGGTGGCACATAGTTTAACCAGTAAGAGACACTGATAAAACAAACAGCCACTGACAGAATCTTATTTCCATGTAAAATGTCACTGATCTGACAGATTGTTTTGGGTCTCTTGTTTGCTGGAGCTCAGTCTGTGAAAACATGTCTGTATTCTTTGACACACATAATTTCTTGAATTCATCTGTTATTAAAACAACTCAGAAAGTCAATTAGTCAGTCCATAACAAAGAACAATTACGTAGCAGAAAAGATTTCTGCCAGTGTTTCACATTACAGCAATCGTAACATGTAGCCAGCCGCCTTCTAGGTGAGTAACTGCATCTTGATGGCAGAAAAGATAAAGCACAAGGAGGTCATAGAATCATAGGATGGTTAGAGTTGGAAGGGACCTTAAAGATCATCTAGTTACAACCCCCTGCCCTGGGCAGGGAGATAAACCATCAGAAGTCAGAGAGGAGCTAAGAATCAGATTAATCTGATATATGTGCTAAACTTGTCTTTTCATTCACAAGAATGGTCTTTGCATTTAAAAAATATTCAATTATTTATATATTATGAGGTGCAAATATTGCTTGTAAGACCTTGAAGAACTGCTGGATTTAACACAACTCCTATTTGAAGACCCATCAGATGTGTTTGAACATCTGTAGTAGTGGCTATTTCCAATGGTTATGCTTCACAGCTCTGTATTACTATTCATCTCCAACTCTAATAAGCTCTCCTGGACTAATAACGCCAGTAACTTTCCTCTTTACTGAGGTCTTAGGTAATTTTTAAAAAAAAAAAGTACCTAGACTTTCTATTAAATAACTGTTCCTCTGAAGTCCTCACTCTTGTTTTTAAGCTGGGGTTTTTAAGATTTTCTGGACAACAAACATCTGTTACTACAAATCTATACATTGCCAAATCACTAGGGCAAATCTGAACTAGAGTCACCATAAATTATTTTAAACAACAATTACATTTTGCACTGTAGGATAGCATATTCTGTGCAGCAATTTTTTTTAAATTAATATTGCTCTCGGCTTTTGCCAAAAAATAATTACAAATCAGCAACATTACTAAAACATAAAAAGCAACTCTGCCTACTTGCGGAGTTCATTATTTTGTTTTTCCAGACTTAATTTGATTTCTTGAAGATGGTTATTCTCCTGTTTTAACTGCTTCTCTGACATTTTCAAGGTGTTGACCTGTTGCGTTTGCATCTTGAGGTCATTTTGAGTGAGACAGCGCTTTTGTGTTTCTTGCTCTATTTTTAATGTGAGGTTTTTTACCTGAAAAATAAACAGAAACCTGTGAATTTTACAGACCTACACAGGAAAGCAACATTTAAACATTTATTGACTTCCTCTGCATTTTTGTACAACATGTTCACATCTTTTCCTAAGTCAAAGCTTTCTGCTGAATAAAGGCATTAGCACACAATAAATAAGCTAGTTTTTCCATGTCAATCTCACAGCATTTTACATTCCTGAATCAATAACGCTGAAATATTTCAGAAAAATGAACTCACACTCCATAAAGTAGACTTTTTAAAGTCTCAAATACAGAGAAGCAAAAAGTTGCTGCAATTTTCATTCACAAATATTCATTCCTAAATATATTGATTCACAAATATATTCACCCCTAAATATAGCTATAACAGGGAAAATATTACGACATTGAAAACCAGGTTCCACTCAAGACTCCCTTTGTCATTGTTCCTTACATCTTCATTTAGTATATCCTTTTGCCTAAGGAGCTCATTGATTTTCTGTTGTGATTGTTTGAGATCACAGTCCAACATGGAGCGCTGCTTTTCAGCTTCTAACAACCGATTTTCCACTTTTTGCTTTAAAGCTCTCTCTTCCAAAAGTTTCTTCTCCATTTCTGTCAAGCAAGAGATTTAAGATGTCATTCAGTGTAAATGAGTAGATTTTGGAGGGCGAGGGGAGAAGGAGGATGTCTGTACCATATTAACAATAAGCAACATGTTTATCCTTTTAACATTGAAGAGAAAGATTGCTGAAAAGTGATTCATTAAATTTTTCACAGCATACCCACACCCAGAGGATGCTTTTGCAAACATTCCTGACTGATCGCTATTTCCTACTTTTGAGTTTCAAGATAACTTCCAGTTTATCTGCAACACATCTGAGATAGATAAAAAGGATGGATTTTCAAAACTATTCCATCTAAATCTATTGAAGTGTTCCTTTGACTATGATAACTTAAAATCATTTAAACAGTTGAAGCTGTTTGGGAACTTGACATACCAAGTGATTCAGCCGTTGTTACTGAATCATTTGGGCTTCTTTTGAACATCTGCATGGTCAAAATTTTTTTGTGAATGCTTTTTGCAATTGGAAGGACAGGATCTGTAGGCAGCTTTTTAAACACGAGCCATTTAATTCAAAACTAAGAGCCATCTTCAGGAATTGTTTAGTAATTATTCCCCTCTCCAAGATATTTCAGTTGTCACGAGATGTACCAGAACAGTGCATGGTGACTATGGAAGTGCAGCAAAGGCTTTGCCATTTCTAACTCTACCTGGTCTACATATTTAAATCGCTAAGTTCCTGACATATATTTTATTTACGAAGATACAAAAAGGTATGAGTACACAGAGTAAGAGCACAGATAAGCTCTTAGCAAAAAAGTTTCAAGCAGTTTCAGTAATAAAAATTCAAGAAAAATTAAGTCAGAATACACTAGCACAGAAAATGAATTAGTGGCGTGTGCAATGGAGAACCTGTTTTACTGAGACTAAACCAGTGTGTCTTTAATCTAGCAAAGCAAGGATAAAGGGACTACGACTGATTTTTACAACACTAATGATATTTAAAAAGAACAGGGAATCAAGGGAAAACACCTACGCTTAGGCTTCCACTAGCATCAAAAGATTGTATTATCTACTTCATATCACTTACACCTAAGTCCAACTGTGATGTCAAATACATACCTTTCATAGCCTCGGATTTTGCTTCCTCTATAGATTCATAGATTTTATTTTTGTCTGCTAATCGTGCTTTTGTGGCTTTATGTTCAGCTTCTTCTTGTTCAAGGTTCTGCTGCATAACTTTGAATTTATATGTCATATCTATTTCCATGTTGCTCTTTTCCTAAAAAAAAGAAATTGAAATAAAACACTAAATACATAAGGTTAAAGACAAAATTTTGGACAGCAGTAATATGCTGCTTGGAAGTGTGCTAAGAGTAGAAGGGAGAGCTCAAATTCTAAGGAGCTAACTGAGAAATCATTTCTACAGATGTTTTTCTATGGATGGCAAAGGGCTCCAAAAATGCACAACATCCCCAGTTGCAAACAATTCTAGAATTACTGCCTTAACAATAAGAGCGTCTCAAATATTAAGTTTATTGAAGAATTTTCTCAATACTTTTGTTTCAATGACAAATTTGTCGAAAAAAATATTAGCAGAAGCTTTTTTACTTCGGGCAATATTGAGAGTTAAAAAAACCTCACAACAGACAAAATGAAATGTTACTACTGGACTGTTAAGCTACACACTGGAGTACATTATTATGTACTTTGGAAGTATAATGTATTATGATCATAAAGGAAATGATGTCTCCCCCCCACCCCCGCCTCAAATTCCAAAACCAATAAACAAAAAATACAAAGAAAAAGAATAAACACTGAAAACAAGGCTTATTTTTCGCATAGATTTTGTATCCATGTCTCAAGTAACAGAAGTGCAAATTTTAAAATTCCATAAGAATGTAACACCAATGTTCGCTTCGAAGTGCTATTACCTTTTCTAAATCTGTAATTTTTTCCTGCAATTGTCTCTTCTCCATTTCCAGTTTGGCTAATGCACTCTTGCCATTTTTCACTTCTTCTTCGAGGCTAGATATTCGACCTAAAAATGACCAAAATATCAATGAGGCTCGGCAGTATGTGAAAAAACAATGTACTTTATCTACTTAGAGATAACATTTTTCATGTGTAACAGCTTCTAATTCTGACTATTAAGAACATCTCCCTTTGGGGTGACTTTAAAAGTTACAGTAACATTTCATAAATGTTCTTTTAAATGTGTGTCCACACTTACATAACATTGCATATAACAGCACGCTAATCTAGTCACAAGCTGAAGCTCAAATAACATCACCAAAACCTATTTTTGTTTCTGAAACAAGAAGCAAGCTTAACTTCAGAAGATTTGCAGGAATACCTTGTAAATCACTGATAATCTCTGATCCATGACTTCGATCTCTCCTTTCTGATTCTAAAGCAGACTGAAGGTTGAGGAAGTCCTTCTCCAGTTTGAGTTTTGCATTCTCCAGCAGGCAGTTCTTATCTTGTAGTTCTCTATTATTAGCTTCCAGCTGCTGGATTTGCTTTGTGCTTTCTGTCTGGTTCTTCCTTAACCTGGCTGCAGTATCAGACTCCGACCGCAGCAAAGAATTGGCTTCATCCAACTGAAGATTAATAAAAACATACTTCAGAAACAATTACAATATAACAACTACCATTTCTACCACAGAATACTAGATTTTATGGATTAAAGAAATAGAAAGGAGTGTATTTTAAGATTACGTTTGAAGACCGAGACGTGACACGAAAGAACAGCTTTTAAAACATTTTAAAAAAATCTGTACTTCAAACAGCTATTATTTTAAAATATACATAATAAAGTTGGCATGCCTGTCTTTGTAGTTGATTGATTTTCTCATTGGATATTTGAGAGTTCTGATTCCTCTTTTTTAGATCTTCAAGCTGGTCTTTCAAACTGTTAACTGTAACAAAAACAATTCAAAGTTGTTAATTGCTATAATGACAAAGCGTCGTTTTGAACTATAATGCATTTATTTTATCTTTTAAAAACTCACATCAAAACAGAACCTTTCAATCATGGTTCAACATACCCTCATTTTCCAAATTGCGTTTCTTATCTGCTTCATGTTCTGCTTTTCTCTGGTATTCTGTATTCTTATGCTGAAGAAGAGCCTTCTCTCTTTCTAACTGTCTGACTGCAGATTCTACATTCTTCCTTGAAGTTATCTGGATATATTAAAAAAAAAAAAACAACAACCCACCACTAATTACATACAGAACAATGGTATGCCTCAAATAATAAAAGGACAGCTCACGCACTCCGTTTAGTTTGTAATGGAGAAATACAGTCTATTTGCCTGACACAAACACAGTGTATCAGAACACGTGGTCAAATCCAGCCCGGGACAGAGCTAGCTATGGCCAGGAACTTTAACAATTTAAAGACTGTTTGATTGTTTGGATTTGATGAATCTGGTAGACCTGCCCAGCAGCCACTCCGGAAGCACAGAAACATACATGCAATGCAGGGTCTTGACTTGCACCTGGATGAGCAATACATTAAGTTATACACATACACTAAAGATATGACAAATGTGTAGAAGCACTAAAGTGCAAAGAGGGGTAAGAAATAGGGTCCTTTTAACTGACACCATTAGAACAATGCAAAGAATGGCCTTCCTCTTCTAACAACACTACTCTCACGTCTTCGATTTTTAGAATCATATACGAGATATTTATACCACGCTGTGCTCCAAATTAAAAACACGGTAAAAAAACGAATTCTGGAAACAAATGTGTAGTTGCAGTACAGAAATCATAACGAAAATATTTTAGAAGTGACAACAATTTCATGCTTCTGAATATCAAGAAATCAACTGGTATTACTTTCTATAAATACACAGCTACTCAAAAGTAGTTTGTTGTTTCAAAAGGAAAAAAGCCACACAGAAATGCTACTAATTCAAACAAGAAATAACCACAGACTTACCTCTTCATCTAGTTCTTTCACTATCTTCTCTAAACGAGTATTAGTAGACCTGAAAAAAATTGAAAAATATTTTTAAACCCTGATGATTTAACAGAAATTAGAAAGTTTGGAAATGTCTCATTCATTTTAGGTAAGATACTCTATTTTCAGCAATCACATGAAACTTGAAGTAGTTGGGAAATCACTCAAACAACAGAGATTCTTATGGAGAGTTAAGGCAAAAAAGGAAAAAAAGAAAAAAAAAATAAAACAGTAGTCACAAGAGTAGCAAGAATTAAGGCAGCAATTTACAGTGAGGTCTGCTTGCAGGGTAGGGAATCCCCAAAGTGGATTAAAATGCTTTTAAGCATTCAAAAACACAAGAGGTAATAAAACTTCCTTATAAACATACCAAACGTCAAAACAGTCTCACCTGTACTTCTGTTCTAGTTCATCTTTGGCTTGTAATTCGTTACTGAGCTGTTCCTCCAGCTTGCTTAATTTTTTCTGAAACTGTATAAAATGTCAAAAAAGCATGGCCCACATAAAAATGCTATCACATAAAACAAGTGTAATTCAATTAAATAACAAACAAAGGGAAAGCGAGGAAAATTAATTCAGTCTTCCACTATATTATTTTAAAACCATCACTAGAAGGGTACATCTTTACAAGGTATTAATCCTGATGATTTTAAAGATACAGATCCATAGCAACAAAATTTGTTGCATGCTACGTTAAATTTAACCCTCGCAGGATTACGTGCCACAGGTTGCGAGTCATAAAATTTATAAGGGCAAAGAATATTGTTATTGACCCTTTGCTGTACTCTTTCTCTGTAGAGACTTTCCACTGCAGCAGAATTTCTGGGATAGTTTTTTCTAAATAAAATTAAAAAATAAAAAGGACGGCACATGACCAACTTGGCCAATATTCAGAGTATTACTAAGCATGCTCAATGACCTCACATGAAGAACAAATGCTTATTCTAACACATATAGAGGCTACCCAACACTCTTCAGGTTTGGGAATGCTTTGTTTTGCTTACTAAAATATTAAAAAGAAATTGTGAGTCAAGTACCCAAATATTCATGAAATAAATTATAAATAATAAATTCTGGATTAGTATTACGTCTCCAGGCTTTCAAATGGATTTATTTTCCTCCCTTTCCCCTCCTCCTCTACCCCCAAGCATAAAATGTAAAAATGTGGTTTTCTAAACCACTTTATAATTGTTACAATTAGAAGATTCCCAGAATGGGGACACTGAAAAGGACATCAAAACTGGAGACTTGTTGCTTGAGAAAATACAAATTAAAAAAATTGTCACAAGTGAAATGCAAAATTTTACCAACTACGTTTACTATCACAACATAATACACAGTTTCACATTAATGATATTTGTTTTTTAAATAGCAGTATAATTTCTTTTTAAAAGGGAAACTCTAAAACTAATTATCTACTCAGCAATGTCTAAAACTATTCATCTATTCAGCAACGACAGTAAGGAATGAAGTGGAGTCTAATAAAAATTTGCTTTTAAATCTGTGCTGGTCAATACATAACGCATTTCCTTTACTTACTTTTTTAAACTTTGAAAAGGAGTTGTAAGCTTTAAGAAATGCTAACAATTATACTATCTACACTTGAATAATACGAATGTTTAAGTAACATAATGAAATACGTACGTGAAGATTTCATAGCATTCTCCTGTCATCTGCAAATTTAAAAGCTGGATAAACATGCTCCATACACTCACTTCAACTGTGAGCACCTTTTAACATTCCTTTATCACTGCAGGTGACAATTTAGTTTTCCAAACTCTGCATAAATCAGTCATGAATCACTCAGGCAAGTGTGGAACCAAAATTCACAACCTTCCCAAGAGTGATGGTGTTTGTGGCAAACAGAGCCTTACACATTTGTTTTCCAAACAAATTCTAGATGCCAAAAGAATTCGCGAAAAATCTGTATTCATTCATCTTTATACAATAGTACCTTAATGCTTGAGAACAATGGTTTCAAAATACAGCTGGATTACTGTTAACAATTTGGTGAATAAACATTTAAGATATTTCACATTCACATAAATTATGTAGGAATTCTTTGATTCCTTTCATAATTCAAGTAATATACTTACCTCTTTGCTGTCCTGTAAACAGAAAATATCATTTTTATTGAGGATCATCAAAAGACAAAAAGCCCCCCCCAAAATTTCAGACTTTGTCTTTTCTTAACAAACTTAAAAAAACTGGTAAATCATAACATTAATACTTACGAAAAAAGGCACTAACCTCATTTTTACTAGATTGCACAGATTCATTTTCTCTGCAAGACTGAGAGGAGTCACTTAGCAACCTGTCAAAAACAAAAACAAATCCCTCCAGCTCTTATTCAGGTTTTCGGCAACTCTGGCAACCTTGCCAATCAACTCATTTTAATCAATTCTCTCAAGTCTTAATTTGTCCTATGCTCTTCTCAGAATGAAGCTTGTTTTATTTCCGTGTGAGTGAATCTTTCTGACTTGAATCTTTTCTTAATTATAACATATGTTTTCAAATCCACAGCAGTTTATAATTTTTTAATTAATAAAATTATTTCTTAACCATTTGAATCCTAGCAAGCTATTATCTTGTGCAAACTTTTTTTCTAAAGCAACTAATAAAAAGCCATTTTAGAGCTAAACTACAAATCTATCAGTATTTTTACCCTAAAAGACTTTTTAAGAGACTACGTAATTTTGTGCATATAAAAATATTGTGTTTAATCAGAGTTATCAAAATAACCAAAATAGAAGCAAATTATATATTCTACTTAAACTCTGCATTTTGCATCTTCACAACTGGACATAAATTAATATAATGCAATGAATAAATTATGTATCTAGAGTGAAAAAAAGGATAGGATATAAGAAAAATCTGCAGGTGTGTTTCTAAAAATGCATATTAAATTATCACATACAAATTGTCTCTATAGTAGGTAAATCCTATAAAAGGCAGCTGGTTTCCCACGAAGGCTTTGGGGATTGGAAAGGTTTCCACGTCTCCCTTGTCGTCCTCAATGTCATCAAAATTACTGCTGTCTATATCACTGCTAAGCTCAGGAACAACAGGAGCAGCAGCTATAAAAAGGGGAGAAAAGATCAACTTCACTCCAAGATTCAGCCACTTGCTCTATATTGGTATCTCTATAATGTTAAAAAGACTGTAATATAAGTTGTCCTGCTAGTTAAATATGTATAAACCATGCAGCAGACCTGTAAATATTACTATGAACACTTTTTTCTAGAGAAATCTATTTTTATATTAGTTGCCTAATGCATAGAATACCTAATGCGCAAAATGTATTTGCTGAGGTAATCACATTTGAGAATAGAACGCTAAACACAATCATCATTTTAAAAAACTTTAGTAAATATGTGACTGCAGAAGTTACAATCAAGCTTATGATCTGAACTGACATACTTCGGGTTTTTTGCCTAAAGATATAAAGTTCACATTGCCCTAAATGAAAAGCAGTAAAACTGACAAGACCATTGTCAAACTACTGTCTTAACTACAGAATGTTAAAAGAACAACAAAACCCAAACCAAAACAAAACCCATAAAGAAACAGAACCTAACATGCATCCTTTTTAGTTAGATTCTGAAATGTCCAGTTCTGTTGTTCAAAACAGAAGTTTATACATTAAAATAATGGTAAAGGTGAGCATAATTCCAGTAGAAAAAATGGGTATTTCTTAACCCTTACTGATAGAGTCTTTATAATATAAATTATAAATATAGAAGTTTGAGCAAGATACTTGATAAACAGAAAATACTTAATTCTAGATGCCAAAAGAATTAGAGAAAAATCTGTATTCATTTATCTTTATACAATAGTACCTAGCCTAACGTTTTTTTCATTTCTACTATTGCAAACACTGAATAAAATAGAACTTTTAAGCTAATTTACTTACTCTCTCGAATGTTGTCCCAGTTCCACTGATCACTCTTGAAGAAAGGGTGATGCTTTATTTCTTCTACCCCATTTCTCCCAAGTCGCACATCCCTAAACACAGCAATTCAACCAAATTCACATTAGGAAAAATAGCACTTGTTTTTTGTTATTTAAATTCTAACTTGCTCACAAGCAGCAAAGAAACTTTCAGTAAAAAACGACTTTTTATTTGACCACATTAATGGTCAAATAAAAAAAATTAAAAACCACCAACCACTGATCTGTAGTTTCTTATATAAAATGTACTCTGTTTCTTAGCATGCACTCTCCCTGAGACTGCTAAAACATCCAGAATTTGGAATCTGCCACGTGGGGAGTAAAGCAAGAAAGAGAGCACTGAGGCAAAAACTAAGAAAAAAGTAAAAACACAAACAAAAACCCAACACCCTCGGGGGAAAAAAAACTGCAGAAGTTCTGTGCCTGCCAAACCACATGACAAACCTTAAGACGCAAGTGAAGGAAGGTCTAACTTGCTGCACAGAACAGTTATTCAGAGTTGGACTGAAATAAGTATTTTAAGAATTCCATCCTCTGCCCCATAACTAACCCTGACACATCTTTTGCTGATATTTGCAGTGAAGTAAATCTTAAATGCAATAAGAAACCTTTAGTTTGGCCAGAAGAGTCTCTCTTAAAGCTATCTACAAGAACAGGACAAAAAAAACCCAACAGAAGAACTAATAAATCATAGGGTCAGTGCTTATTTCTTCTTTAAGTGCTTCAGCAGTGATCACGCATACGGAAAGAAGGCATCTGTTTCAAATAAATTGCGCGAGCACGGTATTAAATATAAACAGGAAGACGGACACACGTAGGGGAAGTACACCTCGCTGCATTTACATTATTAAATTCTACTCATGTTTTCTTTCTACCCTTCAGCTAGTAAGGGTGAAAAACTCTGTCAAAGCACATCCTTCCTGAGTAATCATGATCTTGCTTAACAGAGCAAACAATCTCTCTTTGAATGCAAAAACCATTATAAGGCTCTTTTTTTTTTTTTCTTCATAATCCCTCATTCTATAGAGGCTAGATTTTCTGCTGTAGCTAAGTTCAGGAGACCACAGGACAGCATCATCGATCCAGAGTTAACTGTGAACCTACAACGTTCTTCTTTTAAATCAGAGAAACTGAAGATGATCTCTTCTTTCTGGAACTAAAGGAAATGTAAGCGTTGAGGTCAAAAAAAAGCTTACACAGCTTAATATCAATAAACTGCTCAGTTCCACAAAGGGAGACCTCTAGGATCTATTTATAGCCAAAACAATATCCTTGCTGGTTTATTAGCTACACTTGTAAATTAATATAACAGAGCAAATGAAAAAAAGTTCAAACATTCTAAGAAAGCTTATACAAACTCAGTAAATCCAGGCTTATTTTCATAAAAGTATCTGGTTTCATGTTTTTTAAGACCTGCTTAGACACTGAGCACAACACTTTGGTCCCTGCCTTGGAGCTTACAAATTACTTTCAATCTTACAAGTTTGTTACTGTATTATATGCTGCAATTGGACAGATTTATCTGGCACAAACTGCGTTGTTAACAAGAGCTGTCAGAACTACTCATAGAAATAACATACAATACCTGGAAAAACCACCCCAAAAGAAAAACTAGAGAGCAGGAGATTTTGCTCAAGAGATTTGAACGGAGATTAGGAGAAGTAATGGAAGGATTTTTTTTTTTTTTTTTTTTTTTTTTTTTACAATGTACATGTGCTAATACCACCCAAAATATAAACAGTACCAGAATGATACATGCACTTACCTATCAGTTAAAAAGGCACAGATAAGGTTCTTTGCATGCTTAGAGATTTCCACATCATCCGGGAAATGTAATGAGTTCTTATGATCCATAATTTTACTGTATGTTCCTACTAATGAGTCTGCATAAAAAGGAGTATCGCCTGAAAATAAAATAGTAATTTGACTGTGATTTTCAGTCATGTTCAAGTCATTTAAGTTAAAAAAGTCAAACGATATAAAGAAAAGCCTACAAGCAGTTTTACCTAAAATAGTCTCCTATATAAAAAAAAAATAGTAAAATTGGAATGCAGGACACAAAATCATGTATGCTGCTAAAAATACTCGTTCCCTAAATGCCTAAACCATTTCCCATCCTGCATATCACTGCCAAAATTTCGCCCAGTGAATTACATCTTTTGTCCTACCTGAAGACTATCACTGTGTTTTCTAATTTACATGATGGCTGACACCCACATAAATCCCCATCTTTAAGCACTTCCATGAGTACAATGGACTGAAACTCATTAAAGATTTGCTAATGCACAGTTGTTGGAAAAATTCCACCAAAGCTCTCAAAAGACCGTTTCAGAGGAACGCAGGTCTACCCTGCCTACCCCTGGAGCTGCCTAAGGCAAGCCAGCTCTGAGCAGGAGCCTTCACACTCTGTTACTGCACTGTTAAACGCATACAAATACATCTTGTTGACTGATGAATTCCATCAGCTTGGGTCCCCATATTAACACATGCAAGTGGATTTTAAAATCCTAAACCTTTGTAACCTAAAGGTTTGCAGCCTGGACTTTACCTAAGCCTAGTTTCTTTACAAATATCCTTAAGAAAGGTAAAATGAGGACAACTGAAAAGAATCAGTACTGATACAGGTAGCTGACATCCAAGTTAACTGACAACGTTCTGAATATACAACTGGTTTGGGTCAGTAATCAAGAGGCTGCAACTTTCGTATAAATCCTTTCTCATAGCTAATCTGTAGGTTTAATAGAGAAGGTAAACAATCAAATCACATGAGCTAGGCTCTTTTCTCCGTCCTGGTGTGCTGCATGCGGGCAGGGATCACCCGGCGGGGCAGTCAGCAGGCTGACTGCATGCTTCCAACAAGGTACTGAAAAATTCAAAGGCTAGGTACGTGAAAATATGTATCTACAGACCAATGGACAAAACCCACCCATCTTTCAAAAATTATATAAATGCAACAATCCTACCTTTAGCCTCCTTCTGTCATTTTACGGGAAAATAAGGAATTAGTGCACACCAGCTTGAATTAAACTTCTAGACTTTTAGTAAATTCATTAGCTTGCCACACCAGTACATTGGATGGGGGATCACTGATAGCTGCCGCTGCCTCCCTCTTTCCAAGCTTACCCCTTCTCAATTGTCATCAGTCTCAGAAACCGCTTTGATTTAGGCCACACCTCAAACGTATCCCAGGTCACGGAACTAATGTTAGAATTCATCCTGTGACCAATATTTTAGTGTTTAGTTAAGCACACAATAAAAAGTAGCACTGCTCTCATCAGTACTGGGTCTTCACTAAAACCAGAACATAACTCTTTCTGTGCTTTCTTTAAAGCGTAAAGGTTTAGAAGCCCACAGGCAGAATCTAATATGTAAATACAAACAAAAATAGAAACTTTCTACCCATGTGTGGGATATGGAGAAACTAAGTAAGATTTCACTTTAAAAAAATGTTTTCATTAGAAAGTTAAAAAGGGGAGAATCTGCCCTCTCAGATACAACGGAAAGGAAAAAAAAGAGGCTCTGAGAAAACATTCTGGTCAGCCATGTCCAATATTTTAGTAACTAAAGAATTTTATTTATTGCTAAAATTGTTTATGAGAGATAATTAATTATAAAACACAGGTTTTGTAAGTCAAAATGCTTTAATTTTGAAAGATGCAGAGATTACAATACCATTATGTATCCAAATGCCTTTCCTGGCTCAGAATACCAGAAATATCAAATCTGCAATATTCCCAGAACATGCTGATTTGGATTTTTAATAATTATATGCTCAATTCCGTCCTCCTATAATCTATTTTGCTACCAGACTATAATACTGATCCTTACTGTATTTTAAGATGCAGATGACTCATCGCCTTAAAAGATTATATTCTATGTTCGTTGCCATAGCAGTCCAGTATATTTTACCAGAAAACCCTGACTCAAGCATAGAATAAAGAATCAATCTGTGCTTCTACAGTCATTTTGACTTAACAGAAGCCTTTGCTAACCCTGGAGGAAAAAAATGGGAGGGGATTGTAGGGTGGGGGAGTGGAAACACACGGAAAAAAGGAAGGAAAAAACCCCCACAACAAAAACACAAAGAAGGAGAGAGAAAAAAAAGGGGGAAGTCCTGCCCTTCCCACTCCTTTTATGTCTGCATCCCTGAAAACTCAGTACTGCCCCTGAGGTGGCACAAATGCTCATGAGGTGGTGAGGTAGCTGACCCCAGTCAAAACTATTCTAAGAATTACTTTTAAGCTGAGCCGAGGGAACTAATCACTGAGCAAGCACGCAAACAGCTGTCACAGCATAACAGTGACAGAGAGCAAAGAGAACAGGAATGAAGCAACAGCATCAGCCAAAAGTCAGAAGCCATTAGATAGCGAGGTACAACCAGCCCCCTTGCAGCAAAGTGCTGCTAAAGGCACAGTAAAGACTAAACAATAATGTCATTAGTGGAAAAAATCACTACTTACCAACTAGCATCTCGAAGAGGAAAACGCCTACAGACCACCAGTCACATTCCCGTCCATAATAACCATCACCCCCTTGTGATTTCAAAACTTCGGGCGATATGTAGTCAGGGGTTCCCACAGCTGTATCGCAGCGCACCATACCTGTCTGTGCAACAGTAAGAATTGCAACAGCTCAATTAAAAGTACTTCTGAGGCTTTAAACAATTCGTCTCTGAGTAGACCAGAAAAACATAACAAATAGACCAAAATATTTGGCTTGAAGAATGTGTTTGAAAGAGTCTCTTTTTCACTCCAGAAATGACAATTTCTAGTAACGTGCTCCCCCCTGCCTACTCCATAGCGGTTTTTCTTGATCACATCTTTCAGAACTTGACCAATTTTATTATTTTTGCCATTGGCTTCAATACAAAGCTACACACCATATCAGACTGCTCCTTATCTCACTGAATTCAAGAACAAACTTCAGAATAATTTTGACAAGCTATGAGTTCTAGGCCCTACATAGTAGATAACATAACTGTTTTGTCTAATTCGGACAATAAACCCATTTTTTATAGTCCTACCTTGTTTTTTATTTAATGATAGGGGGAAAAAAAAGGCAAAGTTATTTTTAAAGAATAGCAAAGCTTTTTTCTTTAGAAGGCGATTTTTATGAACATATTAACACAGCTGTATTAATGGAATGATTCTTCATCCTCTTCACTTCACATTGAGAGACTAAAAATGCAGGGGCTAAATGACGCAGAAGCATCGTCAGATCTGCCAGCATGCTGCTTCAGACTTACAAGCCTTGTTTCCTTTAATCAAATTCACTGCATTCATCCAAGAGAGACCAGACAGATGAATGAAATGAAATCCTGGATGAAGTCAGAGAAGTACCAAAACCACACTCATCTTTTATCCTGTCTCTCAACCCGAAATCTTTTCTAAGTCATCCTACAAAGTTCTTCATGCCATCAGCATGAATGGCAATACATATTAATTCTGAGTATGAATACAGAATTTAGTAGCAACAACTTAAGTCAAAATACATATTTAAAGAAAGAAAGAGAAACATTTTGCTTTCGGAACTGCATTGACGTGTAAAAATTAAGACAACAAATTACAGTATTTCTTTTCAAACACACCATATGAACTGCCAAAAGCTTTTATTTATGTACTAAACCAGGATCCTGGAAAGTCACAAACTGGCAGGCAAAAACTAAAGTGATGACTAAACACTGTAAAGACCTAAAGAGTAATTCAAATGCCCTCCTGTCAAACGTCTATCATCTTCCACAACTCTCTGCTGAAGCTGAAACCTGAAGGAAGTTTTAACTTCTCAGTTCCAGAATGAAGAGCAGGTTAACTTCTGATTTCTGTACTATGAACGAGACAGCACATAGCTTGACCATCCTGGAATAAGAAAATTTAACTAAAAGTTAACTCTTTTCAGAAGACCTAATGCGTTCGTTGGACATAGAATACAGATGAACACATTTTAACACTGGGAAGTAAATGAAAGCCCAAAGGCTCCAGAAATCTAAAGCTGAGAACATTCAAAAATGGATCTGGCACATGGCAGGAACCACTATTTGAAAATCCTGCTTGTAACAGCACTCTCTGCACAAACCTACAGGTTGTCTTTGAAGCTTAAGCCTCTCTTTGCTTTGAGCACTGGAGGAATTGCTATAGGCTCATGTCATTCCGTTGACCTAGTAGGACTGTGGCCTCCTAATGAGGCCTCCAACACTGCGGCATGTCTATCTTTCCTTACACAAATGCACCATTACAACAAGGGAAACGTCTGAGTCTTCACTCAGTGAAGACTGGCTGAAGCCACCTGAATCCCTCCCTGGGTAAGAAGCTGCTTTAAAAATGCAGTCACCGACACAGTTCTGAAAGATTTCTCTGAAGATCACAGCATCAGTCACAACCTCATCACCTCGACACTTAAGCACACTTAATAACACCCCATTTCCCATTCCTCTATAATTAATACAGCAAAACAAGAACAACTTTAATATGTTATACACGTTGATATTTTATGAAGTCTTATGCAAACAAAGCAAAGGTTGTGCCAAAAACCCCAGCCCTACCCAAGTCTGATGGCTGGTACGTAGCAACAAGAAAGCTGCTTTCCAACAAAGCCTGATGTTTTCAGACAAGATGTCAAAGAACTGAACAGTAAAACAAACAAACAAAAAAATACTTCTACAGTTAAAAGGGCACTGTGTGCTAACATCAGTTTTCAATGGACTGTCTCTCTCTGAAGCACACGGATTTAGTTGTACTTACTCCCCATAAAACTCTCTACCTTCTGTCTCAGGAACAAATCTAAAAATGCATTCACATAACCACAGAACACCTCATGTTGGAAGGGACCTTGAAAGACCATATGGCCCAACCTGTTGCGGTAAAGGGAGCCTAGATGAGATTATCTAGCACCCTGTGCAATCACATCTTGAAAACCTCCAGCGATGGGAATTACTACCACATCCCTGGGGAGGTTGGTCCATTATCAGTTGAATATAATATCCCCAGATTTCTGTTCCTCTCATTCACACACTAGTTCTTTCAAAGAATTTGGGCGTTCCTCTGTATATATTTTTAAGTACTGGATACTCCTAATACCAGAGTCGGGCTAGCTTCTATGATCTCTGCCATCAAAGCCAAGTAAACAGAGAAGTTAAGTCCTCTCTGTGCAGTATATGGCATCTTGACAGTCCCTCCATTCTGCACGATGATTTCTGCCTCTGTACTTCAGCATTTGAAGAGATCTAAAGGGTGCTGGTTTTCTCTGGACAAAGTGTTACTCCTGTGTTTCAAATATGAAGCCTCTGTTTTATGCTTGAATAGCACACTTACTATAGCAGTTCTCATACAAAGCTTCCTTCTGGGAGTCTCAGGCCAGTGTTTTACCTGAGACTCTTCTCATCACCTAAAAAGGTCAACATGGATCTTGGAACTCTGCCTCAAGGGAGGGTCCTACAACTATGTGAGAGATGTGCAGTGCAGAATTATAAAAAAAGGCTGCCCGAGACACATAGCATGTTCTTGCAGCTTAGGACAACTTGGCGGTCAGGCTGTAGTGTTTCCTAGCATTATTCAGAATTACTACTTTGCTGAAGACAAAGCAGTTCAGTTTTCATCCTCAGGAGGATCTCCATCAGACCTGAATGACTTGCTGTCTTGGACCAAGACTGAGAATCATAGAACAGTTTGGGTTGCAAGGGACCTTTAAAGGTCATCTAGTCCAACCCCTCTGCAACAAGGAGGGACATCTTCAACTAGATCAGGTTGCTCAGAGTCCTGTCCAACCTGACCTGGAATGCTTCCAGGGATGGGGGATCCACAACTTTTCTGGGCAACCTGTTCCATTGTCTCACCACCCTCATTGTAAAAAATTTGTTCTTCATATCTTATGTAAATCTTCCCTCTTTTAGTTTAAAACCATTACCCCTTGTCCTATCACTACAGACCCTGCTAAAAAGTTTGTCCCCATCTTTCTCATAAGGCCCCTTAAAGTATTGAAAGGCCACAATAAGGTCTCCCTGAAGCCTTGTCTTCTCCAGGCTGAACAACCCCAACTCTCTCACAGCCTGTCCTCACAGGAAAGGCGCTCCAGTGCTCTGATCATTTTTGTGGCACTCCTCTCGACCTGCTCCAACAGGTCTTTCCTGTGCTGAGGGCTCCAGAGCTGGATGTAGGACTTCAAGTGGGGTCTCACCAGAGTGGAGTGGAGGGGCACAATCACCTCCCTTGACCTGCTGACCACACTTCTTTTGATGCAGCCCAGGATACAGTTGGCTTTCTGGGCTGTGAGTGCACATTGCCGGCTCATATCCAGCTTTTCATCCAGCAGTACCCTCAAGTCCTTCTCAGCAGGGCTGCTCTCAATCCCTTTATCCCCCAGCCTGTATTGGTACTGGGGGTTGCCCCAGCTCAGGTGCAGGACCCTGCCCTTGGCTTTGTTGAACCTCATGAGGTTCACAGAGGCCTACTTCTCGAGCTTGTGCAGGTCCCTCTGGATGGTATCCTGTCCCTCAGGTGTGTCAACCACACCAATCAGCTTGGTGTCATCTGCAAACTTGCTGAGGGTACACTCGATCCCACTGTCTACGTCATTGATGAAGATATTAAACAGTACTGGTCCCAAGATGGACCCCTGACGGACACCACTGGTCACCGATCTCTATCTGGATACTGAACTGCTGACCATGGCCCACTGGATGTGACCATCCAACCAATTCCTCATCCATCAAATCAGGCTTTCACTCCCTCATGAAATTCTTGTCAGTAATCAAGAGCTGGAGAGTGTTTGTGTGGAAACACTAGGGTAGTTCAGATCAGGTGTTAACACTGCACCTGGGCTTGTGCAGCGTGCCACAGACAATGAACTGAAGCAAGAAGTATCCAGCAGAGTCTTGGATGAGCTTCAATAAGAAAGAAGTTCAGTTCTAAAGAGAGGAACATGTTCCTTCTTTCAGCTAAACTGCCTGGGCTGAGGTGATAATCCCAAATGGTAAACATCCCTTCTTTGGGTCACATCTCTTTTCAACAGATACCATCTAAACCCTGTGCTCTTCTAAAAGCTCAGTTAGCACAAGACAGCATTATGTACTGAGTACATGCATGAGCAGTTCCTGGCTCTACAAAACCTATCAAAGCCAGCCATGCTACTGTCTATTTTCTTACAGAAAATCTGAAGATCAGAGTCTGGTGAAACCTCCCCTGGGCTACCTTACCATACCTAAATACCAGAATGGAACTATAATTCCTACTAAGCCTTTGAGAGCAACTCTATTCTTTATTCAGTTACAGAAATACCTTGCTGCAGATTTTAAAATAAGCAAAAAATAAAAATAAAAAAATCCAACAAAACACAAAGCCCCAAACCATCGCAACAGAGTTACATAAACAGGCCAGCTCCTTTCATCTCAGAAAAGATCACTGAAACACTTAACAATTCTTCTCACATCCTGGTAAGGAGGAATTCTGCTTCAAGTGGCTGGACTGGCCTGGAAGGCTTAAGAGGACACTAAATTCAGTTCCACAGCAAAGGTCAAAAAGTCTCTCACCAAATTGCAGCAGAATTTTCCTGGGCTCTCAACAGCATAAGGAAAATGCTAATGTGCACAACTGCTGAAAGAACTCCAAATCAGAAAAAATAAATAAGTATTGGGTAAGCGTATATTTTCTAGAAATCATCCTGCCAACATCAATATTATATTTACACAGCTGGGATGTGTTCATGTTTTGTAAGAAGTAGCATGAGATTTGGAGACAATCCAGAACCTCTCAACTTCTAAAGCTTCCTGTATAAAAAATTTTTGCCATTCCACTGAGTCTGAGAAACATGAAGAACTTAAAATGTAATCTGTTAATAAATTAACTTCTTTAGGAGATCACTGGTTCATTCCTGACGCCTGGTCCAAACTGGAGCCCACTACAACTTTTTATGGGAAATGTGCATGTACTTCTCACATTTATAACATGATCGAACCACGTTTTAGTATTCCATTTTTTTAACAACAACGAAAAAGAAAAAAGGAAGAAAAGGCTTAGGTTCACCATTTCTGGGATCCCTAAAATAGCATAAGGGATCACCCTTTTTTTGTAGATTTATATTATGAACTTTTTGATGCTTTTTTATTGTCTCTTGTGATGAACATCAGATACCCTTAAGACCTACAATCTATTGGCTCAAAACCAAGATTAATTTTTTTAAGGACTAACGTACTACTTTCCATTTTTTCCATTAAAGTAAATGCTGGCAAGGAATGCCATATATATGGCATTACTATATAAGTAAATCTAGGCAAGTAAATCATCAAAGTGGAGGTAAACAATCTATCTGCCTTTAGAGTAACTACAATATCAGCAAAACGAAACAGACTAATGATCCTCAATAAACAGCTGTAGTTTTTCAATGAAGTTAATATATTGTCACAGGAAAGAAAAAAAAAAAACAACCCTAACCAGAGACAGTACTTCTAGATACAGCTGAAGAGACATTAACTTAATGCTACATATGCAAATTAAGTAGATTGTGGAGATTATACCAAGCACTACCTAAACAATACAGAAAAAAAATCTAACACATTAATGCAAATAAGCTTAAAAGGATCATCCTTGCCAACATTAATACAGGAACCTTTCAAAGGCCAGGCAAATCGTAACACACATTCATACACAGTTGGTTTTTTTTTAGAATCTTTTATAATTTTTCACAGGAAGAATATATTGTGTAAATTACCGCATAACATTGTTTGTCAGGGAAGATTTTAAAAGCGCAACTACAAAAGGCAGCTTTATTTTTAAGTGTCCTTTAATAACATAAAGTATTACATCCTGTTAAAAATAAAATATTCTTATACCATCTCATTAGAAAACTGTGCATTTGGCTGTACATGGTAAAATCTGGACAACTAAAACGCATGACAAATTGACAAATAGCTAACAAATTTTAATCAATATATCACATACCACTGCTGCCTTACTGTGACCTCATTTTAATGACCACTAGAGGATGCTATGAGAACAATTAGACACAGTAAAAAAAAAAAAGGGGGGGGAGGATGACTGTATGTTGCCTATAAAATAATTTCATTTACAGAAAAATGTCAGTTTTTTTGTTCCAAGGTTACTAATGTTGCAACTAGTTGTCTCATAAGCTTTTCAGACACTTGGCAAAAAAATGAACCTCAGAAATTCATAAACACACATGCTTTCAAAAATAACAAAAAGTAAGTTTACATCCTTCTTCTGTATGCCAGAACAGTTTATTATAGACAAGGTTACACTATTTAAAGTACCCTTGTATTTAAAACTAGGAGACAAGGAACAGCTTTCCAACTAAGTGGACCATTTGGTGAATATTCCTTTAGGTATTATAATTTATAAAAAAACAACCTCAGAATTACAGTTTTATAGACAATAAATTATTCAGTTGCATACTTACTTCATCCATTTTCATGCACGTGCCAAAATCTGCCAGCTTCAGATGCCCATATTTATCTAAAAGCATATTGTCAGGCTTCACATCTCTGTGTATCAAGCCCATGGAGTGAATTGCATCAAGAGCAAGAACAACTTCGGCTGTATAGAACTTGGCCCATTTCTCAGGCACATCATAATTGCTCATAAGGTTTACAAGGTCTCCACCTGGCATGTATTCCATTACCATGTACAAGTATTTGTCATCTTGAAAGGCACAAAATAGCTGCAACATTAAAATAAAAAGAAAAAAGTGCAATTACTTTTTAGAGACAGCTAGGAAAAAGAATAAAGCACGTTATCTTGAAGTTTTATTAAACACAAGCATATGTTTTCAAGATTGATCTAAACAGACTTTATTTTTTATATTCAGATAATCTACATTTTCTATTATGTTCATGTTCAAATTTACTGAACTTCAAAACCCCCTCACTTTCATTTTTAAGAAAGCGAAAAAGATTTTCTGATTATTTTAGCAGTATGAGCTTTTATATATCCACGTTTCTTTGCATTAAAAGGTATCACTGTGTCAAAATGCAAAATATCAAATCTGAGAAAGAAAGCATCATGTATTGATTTTAAAATAGCTCAACAGCAAATAGCATCTGAGACTGTTTCTAAATTTCATATATTATAAATCTCCTTATCTATATACATGTTTACAAAAACACTTGTCACTACTGATTTTGTCCTGAAAACAACTATAACACAATACAAAGAAATTATCCTTAACTATATAAAAACAGTCTGGTATAGGTTGCTACTAGTATGCTTCCTACTGGCACGATACTGAAAGTAAGTTTAGTCTCTTTAAAATGTATTTCAGACCTAGCGTGCTGAAGCTTTAGAGATTGCACCCAGCAATCACCAGGTCTAAGAACGGCCCAAACTAGCAAAACACATTACCATCAAATGTTCAATGACTGGTGTGAAGAAGTTTCTCACCTTATTTCTCAGGGAATACTGCTCCTTTACATTAAAAACTAAGATCATTCACATCTTTAAAGTTACCCACACAAAATTCAAAGGCAATTGAACAAGAGGTTGTGTGGAAAGGAGGAAATCAAAAACGGGGAGTTTGTGGAGGATAAGGAACCATGAAAGGCAGGAACATTATGAAGAAAACTTTATCTTCAGATTAAAATTTATTGTATATTAGTGACAGAAGACCTATATTATAAATACACATTTTAATACATATACATTGTACTGTATTTGTTCTCACAAATTGAGAGTATATACAATACCTAATATGATAACGCATTTGGTCATGAAAATTCAAATTAAAATCCAAAATACTCTCAGTATTCTCACATGTAAAGATATTAATATAACACAATAATAACTAACAACATTATGCCTTTATACAGCACTTTCGTTATTGCCTTTAAGGGATTTCATTAAAAAAAAAAAAACCCAAAACCACAACACTCCTCCCCACAAAAAAAGCCCCCACACCATAAAAAAACCACCAGAACTATCTATGGCTCTGGTCTCACTTGTTTTTCACGTAAGAAAGAAGACACAGAGAATCAGCGTGATCTGTCCCAGTTTCTAGCTCAGAACCTACATTTTTTAAATCCAGCTCAAAGACCTATTCCACCAAACCACATTACCTAAATATATCACACTAATACAGTTCATCATAGAAGGCACAATCGCAACTACACTTTAATTCACTTGCTGTTTACAAGTACACACACACTTATATCATGCTTACTAAACTTTCCTCTGAAAATTGAGTGTCATACTTTTCTTGTTACTTTCAACTGTATGTGAAAAATAAAAATAATTCCAGACAACGACTATCATTAAAACGAACAAAAAAAAACACCTAAAAAATTCATCTATTTGGTCAAGTATTTCTGCTGAACGTAGGCAAGAACGCAGAATGCGTTATGCTCAGAAGAGCAAAACATCTGAATAAAAAACCCTTGTAAAACATTTCTTGTATACATGAGGTAAAGTGTTATGAAGAATATATGGCAAGCTTAAGGCCAGTCTCTACTTATTAAATATACAGAAGCACGGCAATATATGTCAAAGCATTTAAATGTATTAATTATTTAACAAAATGAAGTACTAGCAGTTTCTTTGAGCATATGCTTTCATTACTCATCTTATTAATTGATGTAATTTACCAGTTAGAACAAACTGCAATATTCAGTACTAATCCTTCCCAAAGGCATAACTCGTATTGCAAACATGATGATGATACATGTCATGAGAGAGCTGTAAGCAACGGTGTTCAAGACCAGCTGAAGAAACCAACTCTCCATTACTTGCATATTACTTCTGAGCTGAGATGCAGTAACTGACCGTTAGACAGGAGATGGTTTCAAGCAAACCACTGGTACAACCTCCTGCCTTGCACACCAGGAGTGTGCACTCATCCAGCTATCAAATTGCAGCTGAAGAGACGGTAACTACTTAAAACACTCTTAATACCAATTGCCTGTGATCAACTGACTATCATGAGGAAAGACTGGAAATAATGTTGACATTTGCATCTACATTTCTATACAGAGATTTTCTTAGTTGTAAAGATAATCTCCCTATTATTCCTAATAATTATGTGGATATTTCAAAAATCTGTTTCATTCCATTTTCTGCTGCATTTGGAGTGACCAAAATGTAAATTAATCTACTTTCTAAGACAGACAAATACACAAAACTCAGTGAAATTGCCGTAAAGGTGTATCTTTAAAAAGTAAAATCTGAACCTAAACCATTATTTCAGTTTACATATAAATTCAAAACCATCTCAAGACTGGGAAAGATTTATTTATTATTGTTATTATTTTACTCTTACATATCTTCCTTACCTGAACGACCCACGGACTGTTGGCGAAGGCCATGATATCTCTTTCTTCCCAGAAAAAGGCTGAATCTGATCTCTTGATCATTTCAAATTTACTTAATAGCTTCATTGCGTAAACCTTCTGCGTCATTTTATGGCGAACCTGTTGGTTCGGAAAGAAGAGAAACAACTTTTTTAAAATGCCTTGTAAAACCACTGAATACCAGCACAGCATATTTCTCTTATATGCAAACTGCTTTCTGGGATGTGATGCCTCCAGGTATTCATACACCAAATTTTCTACACAGTAAGGATTTGAGAACTTCCAAGCCCGGAGAGAAAAACTTAACCGTTGCTCCAAAAAAAACCCATAGCAGGGGTGGAACAAGAAGGACGCCAAATGAAGGAAGGTATGCCAGAGCCTGGCCAACTGCTGCAGCTGCTGCTGCAACCCCAGAAGAGGAGTTGCAGGGCCACAAGAAGGACGTGCCTCAGGGCTGTGGGAGCGCTTTGGAGGTCGCTGTTTTATTGAAGATGTACTGATACAAGCGTATGTTCTTCCTCACTATGGCTATGAGCGTAAAAATGAGAGCTGACTTGAGTAGTCTGCTTACTCAAGTTGAAACTGCTAAAAAAACCCAACCAACACCAAACAAACAAAACAAAACAACAACAAAAAAAACCAACCCAAAACTTAGAATGAGAAAAGCACAATCTTTCTCTAAAGAACTGGACTGCTGCTCTTAATATTTTCTGAGTGAATGTGACTACTTCAAATCACCCAGAACACTAAAGAAAAAAAAAAAAAAAAAGATGACATAATTCTGTTTACAGAAGAAAAAGGAAATACTTGTCTATTCCCCCCTCAAAAGTGTCATCGTGTAAGGAGAAATGAAATGTAACTGATTATATTTCCTTATTCTGAACACCATCTACCCATTTCATTCATTCATATTAGAAAATCTACAAGTAGTGCAGTCCGTCCTCTTCCAATTTTTATTTTTCAGAAAAAAGACTGCTCCTATTTCTTTTCTTAAGTAGTTAATAAATTCAGTTTAAATGGTGTAAAATTAATAACATAAATCCTGTTGGAAAACTGAAATTAAATCTTTTATGACAAAATCTGAAAATATTTTGGACATGAAACAAAATCCTTAAAGCACAGACTGTAAAGTCATTAGCCTGTTAATGAAACAACGCTAGACTTACGCTGCTTTATGAAACAACTGCTAAAGGACCAGTTTTTTTAACATTCTTGAGTGTTCCTTGCAGAAATCAAGGTGAGAAGTATTCAGCTGATGTCTGAGTCAGCAGAAAAAAAAAATTAACTGCATCTTAAGTTTCTGCATATTTTCTTCACATGAAAATAAAAAAAATCAGTGGACTACTTTGTGAAATCAGAACCAAACTGTTACGACTTTCTGGTACATTTAAAAACCTCACATTTAGTAAAATAAACTGTATCCCCCCACCTCTTTGTTTTATACAATGTCTAAGTTTAATTACATTACTAGAAAGAATATTTAATGGGCTCTTTTCCTGACCAGCTGTAAATGTTTCAGGACCATCCCTTCTGCAGTGCGAAGCTTCAGAGAGGCACCTATTTGGTCTACAAATCTGGGAGCGTCAGCCTCCTGCTCCTGAGGAGCTGCAAACATTACGCTGCTGAAGCCAACAGGAATGCTCTGTAGAAACAGAAGCCGCACTGGGGGGGAATCATGGGAAGAGTGAGAACATGAACAGAAATGGGGTTGTTTATGAACTTACTGTTCTTGAAATTGGGACTTTTTGCTCTCAAGATATAGATACAAAAGCTTTAGGATTAGCATCTTGCATAGTTTAACACTAACCAATAACATTCTGTATAGCTATATCAAAAAATCTCCAATCAAACACCAAACCAGAAATGCGCTATCTACATGCATTAACAACACTGTAAGCATGTATATTTTACGACATTAACAATTAACCAGCTAGTGAAGGTGGCCTAAAACAGCATTTCGAAAACTACCTCCTTCCCATTTACTAATCCCACATGGGATTATTCAAAGACTCGGTGGTACACCACAAACTACACACCATGAAGTGGAGCTTTTGTAATCCTGCTCAAAACCAGAAGAAACACAGAGACCATCAACCTCACAAAGATATTGTTTAATTGAAGACACGTTTTCTGTGAAAGTTCACGTAAAGCTCTGCAGTGTACTTGGTAGCTTACAATTCCTAAAATTGTTGTGTACTCTTGCCTGGGTGTAGTCAGTATAGCTGCCTTCATTTAGGAGAATAATTGTCCCCCACTACTTGGGGTAAAAAAAGTCTCAGAAGTCAGCACAGCCTGAAACAAACCCGTGCATAGGAGAAGCAAAGTGAACAGGGGTAGGGGGACCAGAAATCAGAGTCTGTGCACCTCTCTACGGTACTGCCAATAGGTTATTTGTTTGCTAACCTATTTCTTGAACAAATTTCAAGATAGGTTCATTCTCCGTACAAAAATCAAGGAGCCAAAGCAACAACTATCATACTGGCCCACCCAAAGGCTGAGCGTGTCCTGGCGTGCCTGACAGGTGAACAGACCTACTGGTGATGTTACTCCTTATATCACCACCATGGCCCCTGGAGACAGCCTATTTAGCTGCTGGTCACTGTGCTCTTTACCCAGAGCTATATTTGTACATACATATAATGGCTCATACAGCAGATTATTCATGTATTAAACTGTCACCATGTTTCAATTTCTTCCAACTGTTTAAATGAACTGCCAAATTTAAACTGCAGCTCACCAGAGTAACTCTCAAAATAGGTAGGAAAATCCCTTCGTGCCATCAGCACTGAGTAACATGGCCTCGTTTAACTTATGAAAATGCATTAAGAAATAAGAATTCCCCTCTACTTTGCTTCATCAATTTAAGACTATCAAGAAACAAGTACGCATAAAATGCATCCCTAATTTCTGCATCAATCACATCAGAAGACAATCTGTAGGCAAAGAAAATAACGTATCTATTTGAAGTTATCAGATTGAGTACATGGTATCGAGAATGGTACCATCTCATTGATGATAAAAGAAAACTAAGATCCTAGAGCAGAGTTGTGAAAAAAGGTTTGAAATATTCACAAATATCCTAAAATACTTACTAGAGGCATAAGAAATTACTACAGACAGGGTACCAAAGTTCACGTCCTGACAGATTTTCAGATAATAGACCACGACTACTTTATTTGCGTTACTACAGAAGTGTACATCAGCAGTGACGGGGAACTAAACCTAATAATCAAAGCACTTAATGGAAAAAAACTAAACCAGCAGCTGTTAACATATGCCATGACAACCACTGGTGTGCAACACTAAGAAATCACATAGAAAAGACCGTCACCCAGACCATCCTTTACTAGCAAACAGAAGACAGAGTTGTCCTTGCTTTAGTTTTCTATTCCAGCACATGATCAAGTCAGTCTGCTGTGTCACTGCAACTTTATAGTACTTTGTGAGTAGAGCTGGCAGAAAGAACCGAGGATATGTTTCAATTTCAAATCAAGAGGATTTTTCCCCCAAGTCAAAACAAACAAGAGGTACTCAGGATGTGCTTTCATAAATTACTGTTTCTGCATACACCACAAGTAACATATTAAGCACCATAATTAAATTTTTCTGTCTGCCCTAGACACCAGTCACTTTTAATTCATGGCATTGAATAAGAAAAGAAGCAATCTGGCAGCTGGCAATTATTTTCTTAGCTTTCCCCATCACTACAGACCCAGCAAAGCCAGAGGCCAGAGCTCAAGAGCAGAGTTTAATACTTCTGGAGCTATAGAAAATTGATTTTCCACCGAAGGGAGATGCTCAGACCAGAGTCACCTGATCGGGGAAAACAAAATTAAATGAAGGAGTTTTTTTTTAATTTTTGGGGGGAAGAAGAGGGGGCAAGTGAGGCTTTTTAAAAAAAATCTAGCTGTAAGATACAGCAATAGAGAATATGTTTTCCTTTCTTGCTAGAATCTGGAAAGCTGATCTCTCCACATTACTTCTTTCACAAAAAAATGCTATACTGGAGCAGAAAGCCTGGGGAAAACAAAATTAAATGAAGGAGGTCAGGTCATAGCTGACTATTTTATGCTGCATATTAACATACTAATTTTTTGTGCTACAAATATTTATGCACAATGGCACACACTGATAACATGACATTCATGAATTTAACCCATGTACTTAATCATGTTTTATTTATGGTTCCTTCTGTGTTTAGCCCTCACTGAACCAAATTTCTATTTTGATCACAGAATGTGTTGCAAAATATTTTGATTACTGCAAATCCATCATCTGCAACTGTGGTGTTAACATTTTGAATGGAGTAGAAATAGACATAGCTTAGCTCAATAGTTTAAACTTGTATCATACCTTGTGAGGCAAAAAATCTAGGTATGTATGCCCTCATCACCAGCTAATATTAGTTCAGATCTACAGTTGTATTTGTTAACCCACTGCTTTTTAGCTGTAAGACTGCTTTGCATTGTGATTTCTACATATATTTTTACATTCCAGAAAAGGAGAGTTCTTTTAAATTGGCATGAAGTACAGAAGAGCTCTATACGAGCACACAGCAGTTCCCTTCCAGTACCAAGAATTCTTAGCTTGCTTTATTTTGGGGCTTGAAGAGCTTATTTTAAGGAAAAAAAAAAACAAAAAAACAAACCAACAACCAAACCCAACACACCATAAAGAATAAAAAGAATTTAAAGAATAATTAAAAAAAACCAACATAAAAAAATCAAACCCCATCATTATATGACCAAGTTACTATGCATTTTACCATTACATTACAATGATGGGGCAAACAAGAAGTAAAGTTTGTCTTCAGACCCCTCAAACTACCTAACTGCAGTACATACATTGTGAAAAACCATCTCTACTTTAGAATTTAAATTGTGCATGACACAGTGAATTAAGAAAAAAAGTTTCCATTCTAAGCCAGAACAACTTAAGAACTTATATTTGAAATGAAATGCTAAAAAGAAAATTTAAATTAGTTAACAAAACCCTTAAGTTCTTAGAAATATACATATGAAAACAATGATTTCTGAAACACACATACAATTCTCTTAGATGCTTCCAGCAAATATATCAGCGTGACATCCAAAAGACGCACGACTTCTGTTATTAGGGTCTTCTCATTTTCATCTTCCCACCCCCAACAAACGGAAGAGGAGCTCTGCTCCTTAAAACTTTACTCTTCACTGACTTTCCATGCAAGTGCATGAGAAAGAAGCATCTCTATTAGCTACCATAAGTGGACGTATATAACAATAAAAATGTCTAATAGAAGACTTTAAAACAAACCCTTTGACATGACTGTCAGTGAAAAGACAGAGTAGACTGCTTTCTTATGAAGCTCCCTGCAGCAACCCCTTCTCAAGTAAGTAAGGTTCTCATGAAGGTTTTGTTTTTGTTTTTAATCTCTTGCCAGCAAGGATATTAAAGCATATAAAGATATATATTAATTCTTTAAAATCTTGTTTGAAATTGGGGATCTTTGGAAATACTCCTCTCCATACTTCATAAATTCTTCTGGATAAAAACAAAGTGCAAATGACCCAGAAAGAGGAAGCTACATTCTTATGTTGCCATACTTGGCTGAAGTTGCCTTAAAAATGACATGAATGAATAAAAATTGCTGATTAAATGTTGTTAACTGCCGCATGAATTACATCTAAATTTGCAAATTACCTATGAGTCACGCAAATAGTGTTAGGCTAGTCACAGAGTTTTCTTCCCCAGTTCCAACCGATTTCACCAATACTAATATGGAAAATAAAATAATTTTATAAATGGATAACAACTTCCTTGCCATTATAAATGTGTACCTCTTATAAGCATTTCAGACCTAAGATCTTGCCACATTACTCAACAAAACTCCAAAACACCTTAGTATTTTCCAAAATTGCTTTACATTACAAGACAATATGATTTTCCCAGCTTCCTAGTGCAAAATTAGCACAGAACTGTAAAATGTCAGTTGCATGTCAAAAGGCTCAAGCAAAAGGGTAATTTTGGTTACCTTGTGGCAACAAGATAACAAGCTTCAATTGCTGCAAATTAGTTGCTCCCTTTTCCATTGAATTGCTTCACCCCTCTCTCTCTCTAAAAATGCTTACACAGAAAATTATAATGGCTCAGCTGGTGCACAGTTACCCGTTAGCTCATGGTAACTTGTCCCTGGTGTTTGTATTCTCAGATTCTATTTGGTGCTTACATCCATAGCTTCTTTCAAAACTGACATTATCAATCCATCTTACACATGTGCTCACATTTTTGTGCTATTTATGACACAGTATGACTTGGAAGTCCAGGAAAAATCAAAATTAAATGAAAAGCAGACTCTGAATGACATACTAAGTTACTTTATGTATTTTGATTGTTTGTTTTTTTTTTTAAATAGAATTGTTCTGCAATATAAATTTAAAAAGTAATTCCATTCTTACATTAGATATTATACAGGATACAATGTTGAGTGGACAATCTTACATGAGTCATGTCAGTTAAATATAATACAAGCAGCACAATTTTAAGAGCAAACCATTTTATTTTTTTTTGTTGCACTATTAGCTTGCTCTTTCATAGGAAGGTTTCAGATACGACACAGTAATGCCTGCGAACAAAAAAGTTTAGAATTACCATGAACTGCCTCTTCCATTTTGATGAAAGGATAGCAAACTGTTTCTCAATTCCAACCCATCATGTTTTAAACTCAGATATACAGAAATGACCTTACAATACAATGAAAATAACACTTATTCTTTATAAGGATGCATTTTTAGACATAAAGCATGCAAGACTGGAGAAGGTTTTGGCTAGAGCCGTAAATCTGTCTAATCATTAAATCCTTACCAGCTGCACTTCTCCAAAAGCCCCTCTTCCAATCACCTTCACAACATCATAGTCTTCAGCTTTCATTTGTAAAGCTCGGATTTTTTCCACAATCTTCTCATCTAAAACAAATCAAATAGAAGTTGTGATAATGCATGCATTAAGAGAATACAAGAATTTTCTCTAACATTTTTCATTCAGAGTCAAAATAAGCTTTTTTTTATTTAAATGTTTAAAGCCGCGTTGGTAATTCTTGAAATCTGCAGTCACAATTAGTATCCCCTTTCATTATTGTTTGAAAACTATTAACCATCTACCTTTAGCTGAACTGTCTTTTGGATTTTGCTGACTCTCATTTCACACCTCTAATAATCATTCACGAGAACGAAGATCCTTCACAAGAACCAGAGATGCCTATCTTGAATTTTCAGACAATTATTCATTGCCACCCGCTGTGCTGCCAGGATCCACTGACTCTCCACTGATAACACAGGAGTGTGCACCACCTGGTGCACACAAAAGCACTGCAGATGCAACCTGCTCCTGCACACCTGGAGGGTTCAACAGCAGTCAAACGGGGAGGAATACAACTCCATAACCTTCGTGTACAACTTCAGAACATGGAGGGCTATGAGATCCACTCATTCATTCCATATGAACTATTAATTCAAATTTACATATGTTTAAGTAACTGCTGGCCATCTCAAAGTGCTTTTTAGTGTTGACTGCATGTGTAGTTCTACACTTTTGAAAATTAGGTCTATGATGCTCTGTTCAAGTACCCTCTGGTGCAGTATTCTGCAGTTAAGCTCTTTCAGTGTCTTTCTTGTTGGCGGTTGTGGGAATGTGTAAGGAAAACCAGTGAAAATCTGACCTCTGACCAATTCTAAAAACATGCAAGGTCCTAGACTCCATAATTTTGTAAATGTAGCATACTAAAGTGAATGAATTCCTGGATAAATGCATTTTAAAAATCTATTCTTATTGCAAAGGCAATGGGAACAATTAATGAAATCCATAACAGTGGAGGTAATCTTTCTTAAGGTGACAAGCTCTGACATTATCCCCACACATGCTTAAAGGAAGAACAAAACAAAGCAAAATAGGTTGGCTGGAGCAAGACCTCTACCAGGGAAGAGCATGGAATTGTATTAAGAGCTGTGGACGCTTATATTCAGAGAGGAATAGAGGTGTATATTGCGAGATCCCTGTTTACACTCAAAGACCGTGGAATTTGATCCCAAGAAAGGCATTAAAGGGGATCTCAGATCTGAATACAGGAAAAAAAGGGATGAGAGGTACAGTTAATTCGGTATGACATTAAAGATTACATTGTCAGCAGGGAGTTAATGATAATAAACATTCAGTAAATAGTTTAACCATTCCTGCACGTTCATCAAGAGCAACCAACCTGGCAGGCTACAAGCAATCCAGGAGATGCCTGATGATCAAGAACATTTCTTTTGACCCAAGTGAACAACAAACCCAGTCAGGGGGGCACTCTGATCTATTATCCACAAACATGAACGAACTGGCCAGGGGTGACAAAGTCTGTGGCAGCCTTGGCTGAAGCAACCTTGAGATGGTGGAATTTAAGACCCAGAGAGAACTAAGGAAGGATAAGAGCAGACTTTGGACTTCAGGAGAACAGACTGTAGCCTGTTCAGAGAACTTATAGGCAGCATCCCGTGGGAAGCTGCTGTGGAGGGTAGAAGAGTGGGTTGATCTTCAAAGATGACATCTTCACAGCACAAGAACAGTCTGTTCTAGTTAGCAAGAAATCGAGCAGGCATGGCAGAGAGCCAGTTTGGCAGAATGGGCATCCTCTGCTTCAACTCGAGCACAAAAAGTGAAGGTTTGGAACATGGAAGCAGAGATGGGCTACCACGGAGGAGCAGGATGGAACTGGGAAAGCCAAACTCAGCTGGAACTGAAGCTAGCCAGGGTTAGGAAG
Source organism: Charadrius vociferus (assembly GCF_000708025.1). Classification (NCBI taxonomy): domain Eukaryota; kingdom Metazoa; phylum Chordata; class Aves; order Charadriiformes; family Charadriidae; genus Charadrius; species Charadrius vociferus. The sequence goes on along the minus strand of NW_009649458.1, from coordinate 1,247,128 downwards.
GGAAACAAGAGCCTTTATGAATACACTGGCAATAAAAGAAAGAACGAGGCAAATGTGGGCCTGCTGCTCTTGGTGGAGTAGGAGATTGAGTGCCAAAGGACATGGAGAAGGATCAACTTGACATACATGGGGCCATGAGATGACACAGGATGCATCTGAGCATGCTGAAGGAGCCAGTCAACACCAGTACCAGGCTGGTCTCTATCACCTTTGAAAGGTCATGGCAACTTGGGGAGGCTCCTGATGGCTGGTAAAGGGTAAATGTCATGTCCGTGTTTTAGAAGGGCAACAAGGAGGATCCAGAAAGCTACAGGCTGGAACAGCAGCCTAACCTCACTGCCCAGCATGATCATGGAGCAAATCCTTCTGGAATCCACTTCCAAGCACTTCATGGACAAGAAAGGATGGGAACAGCCAGAGTGGATCTAAAAAGGGCAAACTGTGTTTGATTAACCTGCCTTCCATGACGAGATGTGTGTCTTGGTGGACAAGGGGAGAGCTGTACACTTTTCCTTTCGTGACTTTCAACAGAGCATCTCAAAGTATCTTTGAAGCCAAACCAGGCTGTCATGGATTGCACAGGGAAATTACAAGGTAGGTTGAAAACTTGCTGGAGTCATGGTCAGCGCTTCAAAGTTGATACACTGGAGGGTAGGGCTCCTTCTCACAGAGACCAGACAGGAGGGGTAAATGAGCTGGCAGGAACCTCACAAAGTTCAAAGGCAAATGCAAAGTCCTGTAGCTGGGATGGAATGACACCACACAACAGTACAGGATGGCACTCACCACCTAGAAGACACCTTGAGAAAGAGGACCTCAGAGCCCTGGTGGACAAGGCGATGACCAAAGAGGAATGAGCAGCAAGCCTTCGTTCTGACTGCACACAAGGCTGCATTGGTAAATGCATAACCAGCAGGTTGAGGGAAATGATTTTTCCCCTCTTGTGAGACCACATTTGGAATGCTATGTCTAGCTTTAGGCTCCCCAGTGCAAGTGAAATATCAAAACATTCCCTAGCTGAATGGAAAGCCACCAAGGTGCTTAGAGAATGGGACCACATGATGCTCATAGAGAAGCTGAGAGAACTGGAACTGTTGAGCTTAGGGAAGTTTAAATGGTTGGCCTCAACAGAATCTGAAAGCAGGTTTTACTTCTAAGAGGTGCAAAGCAAAAGGACAAGAGGCAACACATAAGTTGGAACATCAGAAATCCTACTTTGTAGGTAAAGAATCCCTAGAATTGGGGAATGGAGCAGACTGTCTGGTAGAGCTGTAAAACCTCCGTTTTTGGAAATTTTCAAAATTGGGCTGCACAAGGACCTGAACAACCTGATCTAACAACAGAACTGGCTTGGCTTTGAGCAGAGTTGGACCGGTTGACCTCCAGAGGTCCTTCATAACCTGTGGAACACAAAAATGCAGCTAAAAATTTCCTGTTTTGAGGAAAAGATTAGGTGTGAAGGGGAAGGAATTTAAAGGAAAAAAAGAGAATTTAATAATGAGAGAAAAGAGTCTGCCAGTAAAGTTGTAAGGACAGAGGCAACTAAAACCTCAAAAGCAGACAAATCTGTTACATTCAGCATACCAGCAAGACTGAAGTAATCCAGAGTGTGAACAGGAAAAGGAGTTGAGAGAATTCTGAGGCTATTTTCTACAGTGAATCATGAAACCTTAGAGAAGAAGCTAAGAACATAATCTTAAAAATAATAATAATCACCTCCACAACACCTGCATCCCTAGATATCAGTTATACAGATGGATTGTCTATTTTGTCATAAAATTTAACATATACTGAACAGATAATAAAAGCATGGAACTAACCTGAAACAAAAACAAGCTGCAAGAAGGCAAGCTCAGAGAAACCCTGAAGCAATATCATAATTGCAACATGCTGGATCATATGATTTAGTTCATGTATCACATAACATTCTAATTCAAGGTGCAGGAGACCTTTCCAACACTACCCCTTTAGTAGAGGACTGAATTTTCAGAAGGTTTCACACAGATGAGTTTGTACATTTGTGATATAAGTATGCACAGATACCACAGACTATCTTAGGGCCTCATGAATTTGCAACAGCACGAAGCCCAGCAGAAGAAAAATGTCAGGTTTAAAGAAAGACATTAGATGGACTCCCCAGCCCCAGAATATAATGGAATCTTATAAAAATATTGTGACATTTGAGTAAAAGTCCTCAAACGTGAGAATGTCATCACCGATGACTCAGGTTTCTTCATTAACACAGAAGGACCAGGAATTTTGATAGCAAGAGTGTTTAAAGACAGCTTTTGATTTACTACTCCAAAATGGCACTATAACCTTTAAACAAATGAAGCTTCACTTTCTGAAAGGGCAGAGTGTTTGGATCAGCCACTGACAGCTGGCAGCAAGAATGTGGCTGAAGGTTACAAGTGCTTGTGAAAATGGAATAAATACCTGACTAAAGGGGGGTGGGGAGGAGCAGAAACCCAAGCTTTTCTGCTCTTAGAGGAAAAAAAGTATGTTCATATCCAGGTTATTTTCTTACAAGTTAAAAAGAACATGTATCAGGCAGTTCTGGGGGGTGTGTATATACGAGGAATAAAAATGCAAGGGAGTGCAATTTTATCCTCACAGACCAGACACAGTCAGTCAATGAGTGCTGCTATGGAGTACATTTAAGTCAAAAGTTGCTGCCCTAGGCAAAAGTCTAGCCAGAAGTTAAACGGAAATACAGCCAGGAAGTGCTGCAATCCCACACCAGCCCAAAACCAAACAAAAAAGCACAACAGAAAGACTGAAGTAATTAGGGGTGCATACATAAGATCTGGTCAAAGGTGTGTGAGGAACAAGAAGCTGCTGGAGACCTTGCAGAAGCAGCAGAAACTAGAAGGCATAGCTTCAGATGGGTTAGTGTTTCCCCCTCTAGAGAAAAGAAACAGGGAAGTATTGTCTTGCATAGACAAAGGAGCGGGAGACAGGGAAACAGAAAGCAGCAGTCCTCCGACTTGCAGAGGACACATCCCTGACTCAATGAAAGTAAGCCTGATGGTAGAACTGAATTGCTTTGTATCCACCAAGTATCCAAATGGAAAAGTGGTTAATAACACTGATATACAACTTGTTTATACATCTAAGACATCTAAAAACTGTGGCACTAATTCATGCTTTGCTTGGGAAAAGTTTCTTACTTGACACCTCTCCCATAGCTACTCTTACCAGAACAGTATCATTAAGAACGGAACTGGAGCCCAACCTGCTGAGGCGACTGCAAAGACCTGGCAAGGAGCAGCCTTAAAGAAGCCAAGAGAAAACCACAGGGCCAATTAGCTCCTTAACTCAGTGTAAGTTCCACAGCACATTAAATTTCTAAGATCCTTCTTAGCATCTGACATTTCACCTGTGTCACTGACAGAAGTGTGGAGCACAGATAATTACAGCCATGAACAGCATTAACACTGTACCAGATAACACATTTCTGTCGGTAACTGCACGGCTGGCAGACGATTCGGCAACTTCAAGCAACATAAAACGTAAGGGAAGAAACCAGAACCGTTACTTTTGCAAGAAGTTAATCTTAACAGATAAATCTTCTAAGTAAGCAGTGTCTGCTTGGAGAGGAAAATGGCAAAAGCAACTTTTCAGGAAGTTTATTCAGGGGGTGAGCAAAGCTGCTGCATGAGTGACACACCTGTACTAAAAATTCCTTCTACTGTAAATACTTCCATTACTATTACACTCTAGAAGTTTGACAACCTCCAAAACATCGGCAAATCATTTTAACAATGGAAGTTTCCATTGAGTGAGGCTGAATAATGTATAGGAAGTCACTGATCCGTTTAGGGAGTTGAGGCTTCTGGATCATACCAGGCCTGTGCTGCTGTTTGGACTTCCCCAAAATCCATTCTCCATGCCCTTCTATTCCTGATGATAAGATTAAAAATAATTAAATATTTTTAACTGCTGCTTAAAACTGTTGCTTAATTATTTAACATTCTGCTCCCAGAAGTTAAAGCAGGTAACAGGCTATGTAGTACCTGCATGGGAGACCACCAAAAAAGGCACAAGCCACTAAGATATGATTCAATACTTTGCAAATCTCAGATGGCAGAAAAAGTCACTCGGAAGAGTTTACTTAACCTGTTGTCATAGCCTAGATGACAGAACAGGAAAAGAAAAGATCAAAAAAGATTTGTTACACCAAGCCCATGCTGGAAAGCTCAAGCTTCTTTTCTAAAATAAGCAAGCCAGTTTTTACTCTTAGAGGACTCTGAGATTCCTCTCATTGTTTTGGGAATTAAATATTACGTTATGCTTTCCTGTCCCATGAATACTCAAAAAAAGCAGCAATCTAACCAGAATCCTAACAGTTAATTAAAGCCATACAGAGACTGAAAAGGAATGGCTGTAATATGAGATACTTACGTGCCTCATAATAAATACATGCTCTACTTTGGTTCAATGCCTTAGAGAAAGCGGTAAGAAATCAGAATAGTAAGCAAAAGCAGACAATAAAAAAGTTTATTTCTTATTAAACACGTGAAGAGGCTGCCTCTGCAAAGTGGTCACAGAAACAGGATATACCAAAGTCCTACAGTACAGGCAATTAATAAATTGTAGCTTTGCGAAATGAGTTAAAACACTTGAGTTTCAGCTTGAAACTACGAGTTGAGCTGAATATCAATTAATGTCTCACCTGAAATGCAAACTTCTTCATTTTAAAAGTAAAACAAGCTATTAATAAAACATTAACCTGCTTAGCAATGACTCGCAGCAGGTCTGAAGCAGGGTATACCCAAACCCCTGGGAATATGGTAGAAAAAAAAATTTTCCCTCTCCAAGTGTTACAGTGGAAGAATCCAGTGATTAAATTGACTGAAAGTGTGACAGTTATTGCAGTGTTCTCAACAATTTTTGAAGATTTGTGTAATATGGATTAAAACAATTGTAAGTGACAACTCTGCCTCAGCTGCTTCACTCTGCACTCTATAGTGCTAACTCAGAGGATGGCCCCGCCACCCCTCTGCGGTCGCCTCAGGAAGCCCTGAGGAGGGATTCAGGATTCAGGCTCCAGGCCCCCGGCACAGACCGCTCAGCAGAGTCTGTCAGAACCTTTTGACAGTAATTCTCATCTAGGCATTCGCTACAGCTCTTCAGATGTTGCAAAAAATCAGAAGAGACAAGAACTCACTGTTCCCTAACCTAAGAGAGCAACAACTTACTGTTCCACAAATTCTTAATACAATTCCCAAATCTTCTTCCAAGTCCAAGGTAGCAAGAGGCTTCAGCAAGCATGTGTACACTCTTCCTTTGCACTCATACTTGCTACTCTCAGAACAGTTTCCAAAAAGACATGAGCTACGGGTTCAGCAACTTTAAACTGCATAAAATGGCAATGCCACTAAGAATCCAACTGTCCTCCTGTTTTTTCCTGCACACAAGCAGCTGCCTTTGTGCTGGCACAAATATCAGTGAAATGAAATGAAATTAAAATCAGAAACTGGCCTTTGCTTTTCTTTTGCCTGACTATTTTTAACAAAAAGAACAAACAAACCAATCACCCCACTCTTTGCATCAATTATGCTCAGTTCCCCAGTCTCGTTCATAATAAACCACACAAACACCTGTGTCGGAGAGGACACTGAAACACATCGCTGTGGCAGGACTGATTGATTCAGTTGCAACGCTGAAATATTACCAGCTTCAGCTGTTTACAAAACTCTCATTTCACTATTTTTATTTTCTTTTTAAAAGTAAACCACAGAAGATATGCAGCACTATTTTTCATTCTCCCTCAGGCAGTATGGAAACAGGAGAGAGGTTACATGGGTGATTCTTAAGAGAGATGCAGGGTCTCACAATGTGTCAGCAAAACCAGTCAGTTCTTAAGTGCTTTTTTAAAAAGTTTTTAAAGTTTTTTAAAGTTCAGCTTCATTGACTACTGTGAAATTTGTTGTTTGACATCTCAGAATTTTTTTTAACTAGTATCTGCCTATTTCAACTGTCAAGTGTCAGCTGTTATAAAGAAAGAAAAAAAGGCAGAACAAAAACGTGAACCAAAGTATATTTTTGGGTTTCTGCCATTGCTGGTAGCCTGCAGGCCACATCAGATGCTTAATAATATTACCAATGGGAGAGAAGCTAGAGCAGGGTAAGAAGCAACAGCCTTCAGAAAAAGAAGACAGATAGCAAGAATGTTCAAGGGCTGCAGCAAAAAAAACCCCAAAAACCTCTTCCCAGGGTTAAATTGTTTTCCCACAGTTGCTATTTTTAATAGCCAGGTACCACAAGATACTGGTCTTCTGATTAGAAAAAGGTTTCCAATTTTGTCCTACTGCAAAAATAGTATTGTAATATAAAGGAGAATCTGAACAGCTCATAAAATTTGTGATACTGTCATAGCACTGAATTCCAAACATAAGAACTCACCCAAATGACTACACCAGCAGCTGAGGAGCATGAGTGGATATTCAAATGAGTCCTAGAGCAACAGAGGGCCCACACGTAGCTCTTACCAGTAAAGAATCAAAAGAAGAGCTGCTGATAAGACTGCACCTGCAGTAATCTTAACATATGCAATAGAAAAGTTTTGGGGGTTTTTTTAAATCTCAAAATAAGCTCACTGCAAAGCATAGTCGTTCCAAGAAGGCTTACTCACTGCAACTTACATTTTAAAGCAAATAATCCAGTATTTTTTCAAGAAAAAAAGAATTGCTTATATACATGGAGAGAAAGCACTTTAAAAAGACAAAATACAGCTACTCTGATGTAACAGTCTTCCATTTTCATACGCTCAATAAATGCCAAGATCCTACCTACAATTAGTTTGGGGAGAATCACAAACATTTACATAAAGGTTTGAAAATGCACCAAGATATTTTAAGGTATAATAATTTAGTTTTAAAAATCAACAGAAGGCCTCTCTGTTAGATTAAATAAGACTGTATATACGATGATGATATTTTGAGCAATTAATTCATAAATAATAACTGGGATATCCTTTGCAAATTACATTGCTGCATATACATAAGAAAAAAATAACATAAAAGGATTTTTCCAACTGTAGTTGGAAAAATCATAATCTACAGCTGGTATATTCCAACATATTTTCAATAATACAGTGATTCTTCAAAATGAAACTTCTCTATAATAAACGGTCCTCCAAAGCCTTCTGAATATAGAAGTTCAGAGTTATAAAAAAATCGGTAAAATGAAAATCAGCAATGCATTTCTGACCACTCCTGTTCCCATGACTGAGATTACAACAACGTCATTGTTTAAGGGCCACTTGCAACTTACATCTATTTAAGAAATTATCAATGTTCTTGTTCTTCCTCAGTGCTGGATAATCCAGATCAAGGACCAAAGAATTCAAGCCATCCTGAAAAGAAATAAAAGTAAGTTAATTGAGTTCTAAAATCATAACTAACAACTTTCTTAAAACTACTGCACAGAGACTGATTATATATTATTCAAGCATGCATTACATTCCTAGCAGGCAAATCAAACAAGCTCTCAAGTATGTTTATAAACCAGTCACCGCAAAGGAGCTAACACGCAGTGACTGGCTCCAAGTTGGTCTATAAACAGTACAGACACATTACCACTGATTAGTGGCACTGTGACTTAAACTGGAGTAGTAGTTTCAATCTTAACCAGTAGGTAATCTTACTTATTAAACACTGATTTAAAATACTCAGTTCAGTCAATCTGTTTTTCTTATTTCATTACACTTCTCCTGCATATTAGAAAAACTTTATGTTTGTACTATCCATATTATTGCTTTGCTCACATTCTCTCTACCTTCTCATTCTGGATATTCAAAAACCAACTGCACATTTTTCTTCTTGAGAGCAAGACATGACCTAAACTTAAGAGATAATTCACCACATAATTCAACCTCACCAAGACTAGATTACTTTTTTTAAGTGACTCAACAGAAGACAAGCCAGAAGCCTACATGCCGTTCTGCTACCAATTATCAATGCCTCCATCGAAAACAATTGAGACCTCTTAAAATGGCATGGGATGAGGTCATCAGAAACTAAACTAAAAATAGTACTTGAAATGCCTGTTAGAAGACTCAACTCAATCCCACCTTTCAGCAACCTAAAAAAACTTAAAAAAAACCCTAGTCTTCAAAACACACAGCCCTTTACAGTTACACAAGGACAAACAAAAATAAAAATTAGATTCAAATACTAAGTAGAGCCAGAGACTCCATTCATACTCAGCATCTCCAGTGTTCTGCCTGAACTGGTAGTTTTGCTCATTGCTCCAAGAACAAAATCCTGAGACTGTTTCTTCAAGTTTTTGAGCCTTGACAGGGCATTACAAAGATTTAAGTCAGAAACCACAGCACATTTATTAATAGGCAGCCCGTAGAACTAGACAGCTTTGCAGACTTCTTAATAACTGAGGCTGCAGCTAAGAACCTGCTGATTTTGGGTTTTTTTTCTTAATATACCTGGGAAAGGATAATTTCTGTTGCAAATCTTGCTAAAACTATTCTACTCGTTCTAATAATATATCTACTCAGAGTTAAAGGCAAAGCCCAAGATTATTAAACACATTTTGAATGCCAGATTGTCCTAAACATGCACATACACAAATAAGACTACCTCATCTGCAGAGATGTCGCTTCTTGCCACAAAAACAACATTAATGATTAAGCACATTTTCAAAATTAAGAGGCTAGATTGCCTGCTTGTTTGTTTGTTTTAATTCCTAACAAATCAAAGCATCTTGGGAAGTACCAGTAGCAGTCATTAGACCATATGGAAAACACGACTTCCTCAAGAGATGCCCATTCAAAGGCATTCTTGACAGGCTAGAAAAGTGGACAGAGAAGAATATCACACAGTTCAACACAGGGAAATGCCAAGTCCTGCATCTGGGGAGGAATAACCCCAGGTATATTTGTGTGATTTCCTACACAGATGATCGCCTTCTACTAAAGACCACAGAACACAAGCTTCCCTAACTGTTTGTTTTAAATTGATAGGGAAACGTTATTAGCATCTCACTAGGATCATCTGTTACAACAGGATTACATTTATTGTATTTGACATAACTATTATAAAACATCAGAGCCTCACAGATGCATTAAAACATTGCATAAAGCATAAAACTTAAGAAAAGGTGAAAATTCAAAAAGGTCCATCCATCACAACAAATAGGAAATCAAGTAAAGGTGGCAGGAGGTCCACATGGATGAGTAAGGAGCTCCTCGCTGAACTCAGACGTGAAAAGGAAGAGCACAAGAGGTGGAAGAAGAGGCAAGTGACCCAGTAGGAAGACAACTGCTCTCTGATCATGCAGGGGTAGAGTTAGGAAAGCGAGGGCTGACCAGGAGGTGAATCTGGTGAAGGATGTGAAAGGCATCAAGAAAGGGTTCTGCAAGTACACAAGCAGCAAAAGGAAGACTAGGGAATATGTGGGCCTGTTGCTGAACGGGGCAGGGGAACTGATCACCAAGGACACACAAAAGGCCAAGGTACTCAATGCCTTCTCTGTGTCAGTCTTTACTGGGAAGACCAGCCTTCAGGAATCCCAGGCACCTCAGGCCAGAGCAAAAACCTGGAGACAGGAAGATTTAAACTTGGTGAAGGACAACCAGGTGCCAGGAGCACTGAAACAAACTGGACATGTAGCAGTCCATGGGCCCTGATGAGATGCCCCCACGAATGCTGAGGGAGCTGACTGATGTCATTGACAGGCCACTCTCAGTCTTTGAAAGATAATGGCAACCGAGAGAGGTTCCTGAAGACTGGAAAAGAGCAGACATCACCCCTGTCTTCAAGTAGGAAGATTCAGAGAACTGCAGGTGGGCAAGCTTCACCTCGATGCCTGTGAAGGTGATGGAGAAAATGCTCCTGAAAACCATTCCCAACCACACAAAGGACAAGAAGGCACTGGGAGTAGTCAGCATGGATTTATGAAGGAGCAATCATACCTGACAAGCTGATAGCCTTCTATGATGAAGCAGCTAGAGTGGTGAACAAGGAAAGGGCAGTGGATGCTGTCTACCACAATGTTGATAAGACTTTCAATACCGTCTTCCATAACATCCTCAAAGACAAGCTGACAAAGTACGGATTAGATGAATGAAGCCAACTAAAAACTGGCTAAAAGACTAGGCCCAGAAGATTGTGATCAGTGGCACAAAGTCCAATTGAACGCCAGTCACTAGTAGTGCACCCCAGCACTCAACACTGGTGCCAACAGTTTAACATCTTCATTATACCTGCTGCACCCTGCAGGCAATACAAAACTGGAGGGAGAAGCTGACATATCAGAGAATTGTGCTGCCATTTAAAGAGACCTTGACAGGCTGGAGAACTGTACTAAGAGGAATATCATGAAGCTGAACAAGGGGAAATGCCAAGTCCTTTATCTGGGGAGGAATAACCCCAGAGACCAGATAGAGCCTGGGGCCTGAGAAGCTGGAAAGCAGCTTTGCAAAGAAGGACCTGAGGGTCCTGGTGGACAACAAGCTGACCATGACCCAGCAGCACACCCTCACAGGAAAAAAAGTCCAACAATATCCTGGGCTGCATTAGGGAAAGCATTGTTAGCAGGTAAAGGGAGGTGTATCCTTCCTCTCTACTCAGCACTGGTGAGGCCACACCTGGAGTGCAGTGTCCACTCCTGGGCTCCCTAAACCAAGAAAGGCAGGGACTTACTACAGTGAGTCCAGCAAAGGGCCAGGAAAATTAAAGGCACTGGAGCATCTCTCCTAAGAAGAGAGGCTCAGAGAGCTGGGACACCTCAGCTTGGAGAAGAGAAGATTCAGAGCAGGGGATCTCATCAATATGTATAATTACCTGATGGGAGGGAATGAAGAAAAAACAGTGCTCACTGACAGGACAACAGACAATGGGCACAAGGTAAAAAGTATGAAATTCCATCTGAACACAAGAAAACACTTTTTTCCAAGTGAGGGTGGTCAAGCACTGGAACAGGCTGCCCAGAGAGATTGTGTAGTCTCCATCAGTGGAGATATTCAAAACCTGACTGCACACAGTTCTGGGCAACCTATTCTACTTGATCCTGCATTGAGCAGGGGTATTGAACCACGTGATCTCAAGACGTCCTTGCCAACCTCAACCATTCTGTGATGTAACACTTAAAATAATTCCACTGCCGCACAGAGAAAAAGTGGAATTTTCCTCTTGAATCTATGTAACATGAACTGTGTCATAAAGGTCTTAAACATCAGGTTTTAGAACGTCCTTACAAAAAGAAACACAAAAACGTGTTAACAAGCAAAAAGGGAAGTCCATGAAGAAAACAAAGTAACTAACAATTGGTACTGTAAGAACAACATTTATAGGCATTACTTCAGTCTTGACCCTAACTGTTCCTACAAGACCCGTTAAGGATAACGGAGTGATGCACTAGGCTATCGTACTCGTCTTTCAGAGGGACAGAAGGCTTAGTACCTGTTCTTAAAATGTGATGACATTTTTACAAAAGATACAATAAAACTGAATCAATGCAACAAAGTTGTTAAATGCTTCTGTATTAGTCATTGCATGAATTGCACAGGAACTGCCCAATAACCTGGGCCAATCCAACGGAAAGTACTCTTGACTTGAGGTGATTTCCTGTAAAATAACGTAATAGGATCTGTAATACCAAACTCTTTATTTAGCAAACACTGCCTTCCAAAAAAGGATATCTCATTCTGTAGCACAGTGTGTCAGCAGAAATCTGGATCTTCACCTTGCAACATGTAGAAAAGGACCATACTGAATGCCCTGATGGAGAACAGCTGGGCCATTTTTATGATTTTACCTGGCACAATGAAGATTTAATTCCAATTAGCTGGCAGTTTACACACAACACTTAACTCCAACATCAAATAAGCCTTGAAGCTACACTTTCATTAATATATTTGCAATATAACTGCACTAATGTATTACTGTAGCTTACAGTCTCTCTGTACAGTATCAAAATATTAGTCTTTCTTAGTCTTTAGAATCCCTTAATGCAATTAGAGTTTCACAATTGGTCCTGAGCATACTTTTTCTGACGAATTACAGTTCTTGTTTCTACAGCACACATTCAAAAATAAAAACTAGTTCTCTAGAACTCTGAGCACCTTCTTACTCTGTTTCTCTCTTCACAGTCTAATACCTTATTTATCATTCCTTTTACATTCATCTTTCACTTCAATTGAAACAATATTTTAATAATGACAAGCAACCGGGTAGGCATTTTAAAGGAGATGTAAAAGCACTCTGTGCTAACAAACCAATAAGGCATATTTTGTTCTTCATATTTTTGTGGGAGGAGAAAGGCAAGGTCACCTGATATTTTAATGCTTTTCATGCAAAGGTATTTTAGAGGTTGACCAAGTAAAACATTTATAGTATGCTCTACTTACATCTTATGCACAAGGTCAGGGAAAAGAATAGAGTTATCATCCCCTAACAGACAATTCAGTACGGTTGGATTACAAGGTCCAAAACAACCGTAACTCTCAATTTAAACTGAGTTATATATTATCATTTCAGATGTCACTGGTTTTTCCCCTGTGTCATTCCAATTCCACAGCCTTTTTGTGGGCTATAAAAACTAAGAACCATATTTGCAGCTAATTTTTTTATTAGCTCTTTCTGTCTCCTTTTCATGGACTTCTGGTAACAATTTTCACAAGTAGCTATTAATGAACAGAAATTTGAGACCAGCGCAACTGCCTATTCTTAACTATTTGGAAGTGTCCTAACTCTTGAGGACAGTCAGCTACAGCTGGTGTCAAGAGTGGTGATTTGTATCAGCATCACGAGGAATAGAAAGAATGTCATTTTTATTTTTTTTTATCCCTGTGAACAAACCTGATTATCATACTCTTTTAAAGACAAGATTAAGCTCTTGAACATAATTTCAAGGTAAGGGATTTCAAGTTCATATCAACATGTAGTTTACAGAAGATCTGTCTTGCACATTAGTATTTTGTGAAAAGGTGTTTCCTTAAAGCTTTATGTTTTCACTAGAAGGCCCAGTTCACATTACTTAACACAAAAATTGCACTACAATTAAGAAGCTGAGTCAAAAGATTGCACAGTAAAACAGACTGTTCAAACTGAAGAGAAGTAATCCAGGAAATGACATCTGCTCTGTCTAGGCCTCACAGATAAGTCACTTCGACCAGGAAATATGTTATTAAAGTGATTTCACTGTTCGCTTCCTCTTTCTACTATTACAAAAGGCTGAGAAGCTAACAGACCAAAAATAGCAGCTACCAAACAAACGCACTGTTGGTAAAGACAGCTCTGCCCCCATCAAAACCCTTTTGCTCATGGCAAACATTCTAAAATGTTCTCCACAGATTGTTTTCCAAGAGAAATGCCCAAACTTGGTATTTTTCATGGAATCGTCTAGGTTGGAAGGGACCTTTAAGATCACTGAGTCCAACCATCAACCTAACACTGCCAAAATCACCACTAAACCATGTCCCTAAACACCCTCCTACACCAGGAGAGGAGTTCCTGGCCATTCTGGCAGCAGCCACCACCTCTAGGGACCACATGGAGTCTGGTTTTCCCAGCAAGCAACTCGTACTGTTACAGACCTGAATGAACCAAAGAAAAAAAAAAAATAGGCAAGAAAAGTTCAGCAGATACAGGAACTAAATGTTTATGGTCTTCTCTGACAAAAGGGACAGTAATAGGTAAAAATAACTGTAGCTTCTAAGTAGCGAGCTCAATATTAATTCCAGGCAATCCCACTGAAGCCCTCACCAAATTAAACCATGCTGTGCTGATACCAATTTCTGAAATAAAAATAGCTATTTGAACCTGTCTAACACTGATATGTACATGCAAACCCCACAGAACATCACAACAGCTTTGGCTACTTCAATTTTTTCCTCACTTTCATGATGAGAAAAAAGTAAAACTCAAGAACAAAAAGTAAAGACAACTGAACAGAAGAGTTATCAGTTGCTTCAGGAAACAATTCGTAGTCCTGCAGTAACTGGAAAACATAAGAAGTCTGATCTAGTGAAAGATGTCCCTGCCATGGCAGAGGGGTTGGACTAGATGATCTTTCAAGGTTCCTTCCAACCCAAACCCATGTGATTCTATGAAAACTTCACTAAACCATTACATATAAGAAAAACGAAACGCTATTCCTTTCTCCTTCCAAATCCTCAAATAAAATTTAGTAAAATATGCTGCAGTAGAAAGTAAGGATAGAAAAGACTGTAACTTCATATTACATTTTTCCAACTTGCCCTGCATGTTTTTTAAGGCAGAACTTCCTAAATTTATGCACACATGAGCTGATTATCTAATGACTCTTCACCAAGATTAAACTCCCACTATATTCTTCCATATGCCAAATGGACCC
>NW_009649458.1:1195932-1232739 GCF_000708025.1 Charadrius vociferus | reverse complement strand
ACATAAGGCTAACAGCTCAGTAAGAGCATCCAATACGAGAAACAACTCAAAGGTCATAGGCAAGTCAAATATACCATTTTCCCAAGCTTATCCTCCTCAGTAGTCATCAGGTTATGTTGCAATTCATTTTTCTCTTACTTAAGCATAATTATTACATGAAGGAATAATTCGGGGCACGATAATGCAGCCAACATTTACTGTTGGGAGGTCTTGCTTTTTCCAGAAGCTCTTTAGTAGTTCTGCATTAACAGATTTAGGTTTTAACAGTATCAAGTACATAGAGTTCTGAAACCTAAAAGCAGCTGCTGTCCACAAATAAGTATGTAAATACTTAACAACAGATTTTACTTACAATGTGATTTCCGTATGTGATGGAAACCAAATATTGATATGATTTAAATGACTGAAATTATTTTAATGTTGTCTGCTATTGAATAGAAGCAAATTTTTCTTCATTGTACAAGCAATGCTCGTCAAAGACCATCATCTCATGTGCTACATCCTACGTGCATATTTTAATGGTTTTATATGATTTACTCTGCCATTTGAAAGGCACAGTGTCAAACTGTTCCAATGTAATGATAGGATGATACAGCTTCATCCCTAAATACTGACAAAAGAATAATCACAAAATTGTTCAAGATACAAGAACTTTAAGGAATAACACTATGGAGCAGCAAAAGCATGTAAATAAAGATCAGAAAGGCAAAGGGACATAATGAGTTGCAGTTTACACAGGAGAAGAGGAAATAATGGAAGATGCTTTACACAAGAATGATTAAAGTCAAGTCCATTACGAGTTAAGAAAGACAAAGAATGCACAGAAGGCCTAAGTTTTCCATACTGGATCAACATTACTTTTTTTTTTTTTTTAATGTTACTCATCTGGACATACTTACAAGGGATAAGAATGAAAAGAAATCCTAAAGAAAATCACTATTCATGAAGAAATGTGCTGAGGACGGCAAAATCAACTGAAATCCACTCTAAAATATTTAAGGAGACTGTCTTAATCAATTTTCTTGTGAACTTAGGAGATCAGGACAGAAAAGGGCAAATCAAAGCACTACCATTAAAAGGGGAAGGGCTTTCCAAACTACAGATCAGAATACTTGGGGAGAGGGAGTTAGAACAAGATGTTAAACAATTTGTAAACGCCTAGAAGATTAACATGTAAGATCCAGGGCTGAATTTTTTGTATTCTCAAAAATAAAATAGTTTCACGTAACTGATTTCTGGCAGAATATTTGGTGTATTCAATGAAGGAAAGCATCTTAACACAGGAATAAAACAAAAGACTCACCATTCTCATTAGCAAAGTAAAAAAGTACTACATAGGAAATCATGGAGAAAATGTCCAAAAGTTAATTATCAGGAGCTAGGTAATTATTAGGACTTGGAAAATTGTGTCAAAAAGAAATTCCCCTGGGTTTGTCCTGTTCCAGTTCTACAGAATATTTTCATTACCACAATAAAAAAATAAGAAACTTATCTACTAAGAACAACTAAAAATCAGCAAATGATACCAAACTCAGAGTTCTAAGCATATACTTTTTACTGCATTTAAAATTATCTCAAAATGAAGGAAAAAATCTGAAAAAAATACAATCAGATGTAACTCAAAGGATACACACAAAAAGAGGGGAAAAATCCTCACCAACATATGCTTTGGAAAGAAATTAAATGCACAGAACATAAAAATGGGAATAAAGAATAAACAGGAAGATAACAGAAAAAGACATAGGGTTTTTAGCAAACTAGAAGTCCAATCTAGGATGCATAAACAGGAGATGCATTGTATAAGACCTCACAGAGCTAAGGTTCTTTTGTAAATAAAGATCAGAAATCATTTGCTGATACTGTTACAGTCTAAACCAGAATACTGTGTCCAGCTTTGTGAATACAGAAGACTGCAAAAGACAAGCTGGAAAAGAACTCAAGTTAACAAGAGCAGGGAAGTGACAAGCAATTTGTGCTAGGGAAGACTGTTAAGACCAGAGACTTTAGTTTTAAAAAAGGTTACCCTAAGAGGAGACATGACATCTTTCAGAACATAAAAAGCTGTTATAAGCAATAATGACGGGCACTTTCTCACATCCCTAGGAACAGAGTAAAAAATAAGCTGAATTAGGATTGAAGATTTAGGTTACAGATTAGGAAAAAAATTCTAAATAGCGGTAGTGAAGAACTGACATAATACACCTACTCAATGAAGCTAAGAAATCAACTTTACAGGAGATTCACTAATTAGAGAAATATTTATTACAGTAGATCCATCTCTAGATCCTACCTCTGTGAAGAGGACTTTACTAGTGACCTTTAAAATTCCTTCCAAGCTTACCAGGAAACTCTTCATAAATTAGTGGAAGAAAGACACAAGAGCAGTAAATTAAGCCAAAGAGAGAGGACTGAGAAAGAGGAGTAAGCCAGCAGCTGTGAATATACAACTTAATCTCTAAAATATTATTCACTTTAAAAAAACCCAATGTATTAACACTTAAGCATTACAAAAAAGCACATTTTCTCCTCCAAATTAGTCATTGCTGTTTTCTCCTTAAGACCTAATAATATAAAACTGGTCTTGCACGTCTTGCTGGTTATCACTGTAGCCATGGAAAATTCAGTAGTTTAGCATTATCTGCTTTCACCTGAAGTCCCTGTACATTTCCAGGTTTTTTAGCCACGTTTGATTTTAGAATTTGTATTGCTTTCAAAAAAAAAAAAAAAAAAAAAAAATCAATGTGCACTGAAGCTCAGTATTGCAAACCTGTGGAAATAACACTAGAGATAATTTCCTATTAATTGGAATTCTCCGAGGCTTTCAATAGCAAGCTTAGCTCCTTAGCAAGAGAGCAAAAGCAGTCTGGTAAATTTGACTGTTATTCTGCCACAGGAAGATATTTATGCATCAGTTCAGATGAAGATTTCTCAAGCAATCACACAGAACAGTAGAAGCAGTAGAACTGCAAAAAGACTATCTGCAAACGCACAGAAAGTGAACCTGTGCCTCGAATTGTTTCTCTGACACCCTGAAAAAGTGGATTTACCTGTGGTTTTATGAATATCCAAACGCAAGACACCACTTCGTATTCATTTCTCTTTTCCTAATCAGGGCTTCCAAAGGCTACAGCTGCAGGAATCAGAAGTAACACCAGGAACACAGATGAAAGGTCAGGGAGCTCATGTGTGGTTGAGGTAGGAGGCAGATATACAGTCTATTCTTAAAATCATGTTTTGACCACAAGGCCATTGTTGTTTCATATTATATAAGACTCCTGTTACTCCATCACGAAAATTATTCTATTTATCTTTTTGTACCTTCAAACAGTTCGGCCTGTGAATTAGTTTCAGCAACTAGCCACTTAAGTTGCACCATCAGAGTAATTTATCCCTCAATTCCACTGTGAGCTTATTTTTGGATAAATATTTTTTTTTATATATATTCCTTCACATAATGCAAATAGTTGCATTATAATATATATTTTTACTAATCTATTTAGCAGTCTTGGATAAATAAGATGGAAAAACACAATCTAATAACTAAAAAAGGATAATTGTTAGGGTAAATAATAAAAATTTTAACCATCTGTTTTACAGTAACTAGAATTGCAAACAACAAGGCTTGAAAGGAAAATCAAGATACCAGCAAGGATCCTCCTCCATGACTGACTAGAAGTAATAAAAAAAATGACTTGTTTTTTCTGATCATTGATTCAGAACAAATGACTATAAAATTTCCCTGTACTAAAATTATCAGCAACTGTTTAAAATCGCTCTTTAGAACATTTCTAACCCAATAAATAACAGCCTGCCTATCATTTTATCTGCTGCTTAACTTCATATTTGATGTCAGCAGCACATTCTAATCAGCTGCACCACCTATTTCTTTAAAATACATGTGCTGTACTCCACAACAATTCCATGAGCCCAGATTTTCAGTTGAAGCGATGAATAAAACTGAAGCAATCAAACCCACATCCAACTTTGGAGTATGGAATTTGTATGCAGTATGGAGAAACACAGACCACTTATGGATTTTATTTTTTTTTTTTTTTTTTTTTTTTTTGGAAAGTGAAGATATCAAGACCAATCCATCTGGAATTCGGATGCGCTGATCCATATGCTAGCAGAAAAAGGCACTCTTCTACTCCAGTGGAGAAACAATTCAAGTCAAATAGAAATAGTAAAAACAGAGACAGTGCTGCCATTTAGCTGCTGTTCACATATTAATACAGGGACATGTTTTGTGGACAGGTTCTGGAAAAGTCAATAGTTGTGAAACTCATTGCTGGAAGAAAGGGAGCTTGCAGGTAAGAGAAAGCAGGAAAGATTAAACAGACATGGAAAGAAACCAAAATGAGTTAAGAATTAATTTTAAATAATGGTGATTCAAAAGACTTCGTTCAACCTTAAACTGCGGTTGGTCCTGCTCTTGGTCTACTGTCTAGTAATATGAACAAAATTATTTTAAGATTATCTTTGCTTGAGTATGTACCTAATGACACTAGAGGAAAATGAATGGAATTTAAACAAAATCAAAATAAATCTAAAATAAATGGGGCAAAAGAGTATCAATATTAGAAAAACAAGTTTTTATTTTTGCAATAATATATATATGCATTGTTGACTGGTAAAAAGATTAGTTTTCAATTTAAAAAAAAGCTAAGCAGACCTAAAAAATTGCTTTCTCACAGAAATGGATTTGACAGTAAAGGAAATTATTTACAATCATTTAAATTTATTTAATTAGTAAAGCACACAGTATTTTCTTGAAATATGAGTGCCTTATTTTTAAGTCTAACTGACATTCCTGAAAGTAGTTATATCTCTTCACAATCTTCGTTAATACAGATCTCTATTATTGACAAAAAAAGGGCATAGAGCTTGAAAAAACATTCTTATGGAATTCTTTTGAAGAAATGCTTTTTAGGGTATTTTAGTAGAACAGTGTGTTCACATAGAATACTTCCCATTTCATACATAACATTATATTCATTTGGAGTGTCAAATAAACACATCGTGATACACTGGTCCACAGTCCAACATGCATCCCAGAAGCAAACTTCACCGATGACCCTAGACTGCAGTCAAACTCACTATTAATTTTGTCTCTCAAACACATAATGTATTTTCCCATAAAATAAGCCTACATATAAATGTGTTAAAATATATGAATACTAAAAAATGTTTAAATATGTACACCAACATTTCAATTCCAACTCCTGCATCAGGACTACTAATGCAACATTCTACATTTTACAGGAGAACAGGAACTTTTCTAGGTGATTTCTGCTGAAACTCAATACATATGCTTCTAGGGATACATTAGAGTAATAATTCCATCATAAGTAAAATCCGTGATGATGAGGTATTATCAAAGAATTGAAATTTTCTCACTAACTTCAATAATAAAGTATTTAAGAGGTCACAAGGCTCAGCCTCTAGAACTGGGAAGGAACATTCTGAATTTCCTGACAAGCCCAATTAGAAGTGTTTGATCTCCCATGTTTTTCTCTGAAACAAAAAGAAGAAGATTGTCTTTGCCGTTTGAAATAATTTGGAGAAACTTCCTATTCCTGAAATACCAGCCAGAAAAGAAAAGGAGGAAAAAAAAAAAGGAGGGGAGGGGGGTACGGACCAACCCTCCCCCACCTATCAGACCCATGTAATTGGCTGTCCTGTATATAAGAGACCGGATCCGCACTTGGGACATACATTAAGCAGGGCTTGAACCTAGATGACCTCCTGAGGTCTTGAAAGGTGAAGTATTCTGTGATGCTACAATTACTTTTGACCTCATCGTACTCAGGTCGGCACCATTAAAAACAGGTTTTGCATCAACGGGTCCAAAAAACTCTGGTCCAGCAGAAGATAAAGACAGTCTTTAAAAAAAGAAATTTCTTTACTGTAAAAAAGTATGAAGCAAAGCAATAGCAAAGAAGTGTGGCTGACAGGAACTTCCTCTCTGCTGATTTTGGAGACTTACTTCAGAAAGCCAGAGGAAGCAAGTGCCTATTGCAATCTGCTGCTGTAATTACTCATTTTTCAACTCCCTAAGCAACAAGTTTGTTCTGTGCACAAATCTATATTAATTAGCTATTTCAGCTAGAAGATCAGTCAGGACTTCCACATTGCGAACGGCTCCCAAAAGTTGCGGGTAGGCTTTGTTAAGATCTCCTCGAAGCAAGCAAGCCAAAGGAGGTGACGCAAAGGGCCATGGAAGAGAGCAGGTAATATCTCCTGAAGGATTTTTCAGCTACTTCATCAATAAACTAATTAAGTCAGGAAGAACTGTTACTTGTTTAGTCACTAAAATTCACTTAAGTAAGATTTAAAAGAATGAAGGTAAGTGCAGAACCTTTTTTTAAAAGCTGCTAGCAAAAGAATTCATTACAAAATTTAAAATTTCTACCACAGTTGACCACAAACTGGGGAAAATAACAGCTCGACTTCTATTCCGTTTATCTAGCCTTAACTTTTAGTCAGTGGGTCTTGTTATACCCTCTGCTTTATGAATGAATTTGCAGAAGCTTTTAGTGCTAATTGCATGTTTTATCAGAAGGAACGGTATTTAAAAATAAGCTAAATCTTACGTAATACCAAACACTCAATAAAAAAACTCCAAACTACTGCAGCTTTAACAGACAAACCATAATCACTAAATACTTCTTGTGTTAGTACACAGCACCCCAGTTTTGCTTCAGTGGGGAAAAAACATCACCTTATCAGTGTTTGTGAAATAGTCAAATGCCATAAAAGACCATAACAAAATAAGCATATTATGTCACTGTAAAACATCCTGTGCCAAGCATAAAAGAGCAGCTAAATACCTCAATGACAGTGATTAAACCTGTTTCTCTGAAACTAGGAAGCATTTAGAATTACACTGACCCTAGAAAACCAGAATATACATATATACATGTATATCCTCACAAAGACAAGTTCAGAACCGAGCAATGAAAAGGCATGAAAGGCAAGAAGGAAGGCTTCTACGAATAAAGCAGCAGCAAAAGAAGATAAATGTGGGCACACTTTCTCGGTGGGGTAGGAGACCTAGGGACAGAAGATGGGCACTTGATGCTTTTTTTGCCACTGTCCCCTGAGACATACACAGGTCCGCTCAGGGACGCTGACAGGACCCATCTGAGGGGGGTGAAAGAGCCAGTCAAAACCATGACCGGGCTGCTCTCTACCACCTCTGAAAGGTCACGGTAACTGGGGGAGGTTCCTGTTAACTAGGAAAGGGCAAGTGTCATGCCTATCTTTAACAAGGGTAACAAGAAGGACTTGCAGAATAACAGGCCAGAATTCCAGTTAACTTCAGGTCCCTGGACAACATTTCCAAACACATGAAGGAAAAGATAACTGAATAAATTGATCACAAACAAATTTTGCATTATGAGCCCAACTGTCTTCTATAATGAGATGACTGTTTTCAGCGCCCAAGGAATGAGCAGTGCATGTTGTTTATCTGGACTTCGGCAAGGTATTCAACATGGCTTCCTATAGTAATCTTATAGGTCAATCCGGTAAGTGAATGATCAGTTGGGTGGAAAGCTGGCTGCACCATCAGGCTGAAAGAACCATCACGATCAGTAGTATGAGGTCCAATCTGGCAGCTGGTGACCACTGGCATTCCCCAGAGACTGATACTGGGACCAACATTGTTCAATATTTTTACTAACAAAAGCCAGGACACAGCGTACCTTCAGCAACTCACGTCTAACAACAACCCAGGGCAGTGGCTGATACGCTGGAGGGCAGATTTACCATTCAGAGGGACTTGGAAAGGCTGGAAAAATGGTCTGGCAGGAGCCTCATGCAGTTCAATGACACACGCAGACTCCCACACACGGGATGGAATACCACCACAAACCAGAAGAGGCTGGCATTTGTCGGCTAGACAGGGGCTTTCAGGAAAAGGATCCGAGGGCCCTGGAGGACACAAAGCTAACCGTGAGCAGCAGTAGACCTGTGGCAGAGGGGTATGACAAGCGGCAACAGCCCCAGGTTGCTGCCTGGGAAACTGCAATTGGCTATACGAAAAAAAATTTTCCACCATGGTGAAACATTGGAACAGGTTGCCCAGAGAGGATGTGCCACATCCGTATTTGGAGACTTTCAAAACTTGACTTTTAAACATCACCTGATTGAACCTGCTTAAGGGCATGTCAGTGGCTTGGACCAAAAGAACTCCACAGGTCCCTTACATCCTAAATTATCCTGTGATGGGTATTTTTATTCAATTCTGAAAACAGTTTCAATCAGAGTTCAATTACTGACAGGGTGCCATGTAAATCTCCAGAAATAGCACAAATTATTTGGCTAGACACTGCTGTTAGAAGAGCTGACGGGACATTTTGTGAAACAATATTTCATTGTGAATTGTATTATCACAGTGTCATTGATCATGGACCAGAGCCTGTCTGTGGAAAATCATGACTGTTTTGTTTTGTACTGCAATCACATCTAAGATAAGAGATGCCTGATGGATAAGCACAAATTGAAATAAGCAGAGACATCAGACAGTATCACAGGCAATCAACTGGAACCTGCTCCCCTACATACGCGGTGATTCAGACTCACTGGTTAGCTGGATCCCCATTAATAGGAAGATGGAAGGCAAATGAAGCTCACATGCAAGAGACTCCAGACAGAAGAAAGGGGTTTTTTTCACATCATAGAGTTAAGCTAGAACTTATTGTCATGGGATGTTTCTGCTGCCAAGAAGTTTACGTTGGGCTGAAGGCTATTCGATTCAAGGGAGATAAAGCTGTCAAGAGCGATGAGACAGAAAAACACCACATCTACCTCAGAGAGTCCCCGAGCTGCCTCGTCTCCACAGGCTGAGAGAATGTAATGGAATAGGAAGAGTCCGTCTCCTGCACTCCGTCCCAGGCACTTCTGAGCTACTGGCTACTGCTGGAAACAGGGTATTTAGGTTTAACAAACTCCTGATTCAATCTAGTTTCCATTCTAGTGATCCACTCTCATGTTATTACTTTGGGCAACTGTCTTTTTGCTCCTACACAAGCTGCTGCAATTCCTGCAAGTAATTACAAGGAAATACGACAGACTTTCAGCCTCAATACTACATGCTCTGGACAAAAGAGGACATCAGAAGTCAAACTCAAAAATACACAAGGAAAAAGAGAAGAGTTTCAACAATAGAGACCACGAGAAATCATTCTGAAACCAGCAGTACATTGATTCTTGCCTCAAATGTGAGAAAATGGAGGCTGGGTTCAAATGCCAGCTCTGGCAACAGCCAGATCAAGTGCCACTGCTATAAAGCAGGCTATGAGCCTGCAGACAACATATGAAAGGACTTAGTGTCAGCCCTATGTGGAATAAGACAATTTTTCTAATCTTAGCAATACACAGAACACGAAAACTATTTAGCATTTAATGATGTTTAAAAGTCATACTGCATCTATTTTAGGCTAACTTGTAAATCTTGGAAGTGGTATTACAACAACATACACATACGGCTATATTGAGAAAAAAATTTCAAAACTTAGGATATAATAGAATAAAGGTTGACTGCCCAACCTTACTTCACTTCCCCTTCCACATCCTGATAATCCTTCCAGCATGGAATGGATGGCTGCGCAATATTGCTTTGTGTCCTCTTTCCTGGATGCAACTTTATCTCTTGCTCAGTGAAAACAAAACCAACGGAAATAAGTGTATAAAATTTCTCTTTGGTAGTTCAAAAACAACATTTCAGGTACAGTCAATGATCTAGAAACTTGATTTTCATTACCGCACACACAATGCAAAAACCACTCGCACTGCAGTTTCTGAAATACCATGACTGATTATCAATTTTACAGCTGGTTAAACCTCATTCTAGTTAAAAAAGGCTATTTGTTGTGGTAATACTCTAGATGGTAACTCTGAAATAAAGTGGGACACTTGGTCTGGCATTTGCATAACGAGTTCCCAGAACATTCTTCTTCCCAAGAGTTCCAGCTGTAGGTGCAAATCAAACAGTTGGGTGTGCTTATGTATACAAGACCTTTTTGTTTGCATTTCTGAAAAGGAATCACATCAAATTAGCAAAGGAAACTGCAGTCTTTTTAGAAGAGACTCAAAATCATAATGCAGTTCTTTAGTTTTTTACTGCTGAGAGTGAAAACAGTTGCAAGTTGTAGCAATATTTTAAATCATGATTCATCTTTAAAAAAACTCCAGTGTCATTTTTTTTAAGACAGAATGACTATCTCATTTTTCAGTTTAGCATTAGTTGCAAAATTTTACCAACCTAGGAAATTACTATTTTCAAATCCAACTCAAAAATAAGACTTATCTTTACTAACACAAGCAGTATTGTGAAATTGTTCTGAAATCAGCAGTACTAAGGTAAACATATTTTCTTCACAGTAAAGATGTTCCTGAACTACTGTACACTCACTCTTTTGTTCATTACAGATGAAGTAAAATGAAGATTTTGCTGTACATATGCACATTCATCCTTTTAGCCATGAGACCTGTAATGTGATTTTCAGATGGACATACAAGTTTTCAAGCTCTCAAGAAAAAATCCTGTCCGATACCACCACATTCATGAAGTCGGCATTTACCTTCTTTTACCTTTTAAGAGAATTCCTGGTCCCTAACTTCCTGTACACAAATCAGGAAGGTGAAGGTATGCTGGTGACAGATAAGGATTCCCTTTTTTCTTTCAACTCACAAGAAAATACTTCAATACTAATACACAAACTCAGCATTATAAAAATTTAGTGTGTTGATTTTATTCACTTAAACCAAAGGTGCAATAAACCATAATGCAGTTTACTTTCCAATACTTATTTCTAAATTTTGGTATCGCCGTGTTCTACACACTATGCAATTCTATATTTAAGCCATCTCTTCACTCAGAATGCCATCACTCTCAGTGGAAATACTTCAGTTACATACCAAAATAGAACTCCTAGAAGCAGTAATCCTTTATGCTGACTCATTTATCTGAAAATATAACTACAGTTCTTCGAAAGCATATACCTAACTTCATTATGTGCTGAAAACACCAATGTTTAAGTGTATGTTTCAGAAACACTGAATTAGTTATTGTTTTCACCACAATAATAACTGTTCATGAAGCTTCACTAATGTGCAACTAATCCCTGCCATTTTGTCTAATCCTACAGAAAATTAAAGAGACCTGAATAATAAACTGACCATTGAGTGCCTGTTTGAAAAGTATGTATAACTGTATTTGCCTAACAGCAGCAAAGCAAAACCCCTTCTCCAAACGACAGGTAAAGAAATGTTAAAGAGGCTAAGAAATACTGCAGTCATCAAATCAGGAGATATTTCAGACCTGAAACATTAATCATCACAAATATTGATAAAAGTTTGGCCTCAAAACTAGATCGTATTTATTCATGCAAAGAATCCACAGACAGGTTTCTACAGTAAATAATGCTACTGAAAATCCAGGTTTATAGTAAAATGACCAGAAAAAACAGGCCAGAGTTTCAGCAGACATTATGCGGACAAGAAAGGGGGTCAGCAGTCATAAAGATGAAAGGATAGAAAAGAATTACACAGGGCAATGCCAAAGATCATTCCAAAGACATTTTGAAATGAATTCTAAATATTGTTATCACTTACACTTGGGCAAAAGGAGAGAACCAGATAAAATTGTCATGGCCTTTTCAATCTGAATTGTTTAATTCAAATTATAAACCAATGTTTCTGCATTGACTTTAAATCCCATTAGCTACTGAACTATATCACAAGTTATAATTAGATATAGCTACCGAACTATATCAAAAGTTATAATTAGGTATTAATATAAAAATATGTCACCAAATGAATTAAATAGAAATTCAACTCCCCACCTACCATTGAACCACACTGTGGAAGAAACTGAAACTGCTTATTTCAAAAGTGAGCTTTCCCATAAAATTTTAAAATACTATTAACACAAACTAGTGTTAGAATTCTAGAACTAGTCCTACATTTACTTACAATTTTTGTTCCTAGATTTCTTTAGTAAAAGGACCACGTAATTTTTTTGCAGTTACTCTTACATACATATATCAAAAATAGCACACCAATAAAGCATCATAAATTGACAATCAGATTTTACGACCTCTTATCTGAGTCCTTCCCAGTTTCAACTAGGGAAGAACCCATGTGCCTTAAAGTTGCTTGTTGAGCCAGTAAGATAGATTTCTTACAGGTCATTCACCAGTACACATACATCACACAGTATATGATTCATTATTTGCAAATGGTTTCCAGGATGCCCCACATTATATCTATGGGAATAATGTGAGGATAAATAATCTGGAGATGGAAGTTTCTTGGTTTGTAATGTTAGGTTAACAGTTGAGACTCGATGATCTTAAGGGTCTTTTCCAACCTAAATGATTCTATGACTCTATGATAAGCAATCCAGTAGGCTTACAAAGCACGAGCGGGGATGGCAGCGGCTCAGACAAGAAGGCAGAGACAAATGGGCTGCCTTTTAGGTAGACAGAACGGGCTGCATAAGGTACAGGTCAAACCAAAAAAATCCCCGACTTTAAGAGTCCTATCTGCTACCAAGAAGATTTCAGAATCACAAGTGCCCCCATTTCTCAGAGAAAGCTACTTTACAACAAGACAATGAAGTCTTCCCCAGTGGAAACACCCAAAGCAGTGACTCAGGTCTCATGCAGCTACTGCAGAGCTGTATTTTATGGCAGTGACTGTGTTTCAGAGCAATACCAGCAGCGAAGAGTCCAGCACTGCCTTATCACTGCACTGCAAATCAAGAGGTGCATGATCTCAACAGCTGTTACTTGCACTTCCCGTGGTAACTTGAAACGCAGGCAGACTCTAGACGGAGACTTCTGCCTGCAGGAGGTGCACGGTCACACAAGATCACTGATGTGCTTCCTTTCTCCTCCCTCTTACTAATTTTCCCTCTACCAATGTGACAGTTCATACCTCATCCTTGCCGCAAACTCAACGCTCAAGCAACCAACTTCATTCATTATGAAACAGGATCGGTTCAACAAAAATGATGCACTTCCATCCTTTTATTAGCCAAAACAGCAGGACGGTGAACACTGTGACTGAGGAGCAAATGATCTCAAGATTAATTATAAGTTTGTGAGGTGCCATAAATTTAAATAAGCAAATGTTTACCAGCAACTTCCATTAACAAGACAACATCTACCTATGCAATGAAAGCAACTAAAGTAGTTCAGTACCATCTTTTTCTGTTATATCACCTGCTTATTCCCACTTTTACAGGAGTTTCTACAGTTTGGGAGCAAAACTCCCTTTACTTAACACTTAGAAATCTTGAGCTTATTTGAAGTGTCCCTTGTCTACAGCTGTATCAAAATGTTCGTTAAAAGTGCTAAGTGCTGTATATAGTAAGGGTGCTTTAAATAAACCAAGAAAGCGTAGTATCTTTTTAAGAAGTATCTTTCAAAGTAATAAAACCTGTAACTTGTTTTAAACTTGGGAAAAATCTTCATGGACCGCCATCATTCAGAACTGTCACGTGCATGAAAGTTGACCCTCTTACTATATAATTCATCTGCTGACTGAAATTTTACATTGTTATTGTTATTTGGCTTTTGAAAAACTCAAACAACTTGAAACAAACGTGCAAAATGCACTATATCTAAATACAAGCTTGGAAGGCATCTCCCGCTTTACCCTTACCAAGCACTTTCAGCAAAGCCAACGGCCGTCCCCGTGCCCGCCGACCGAGGCTGCGCAGAAGCGTGTACCCCACGGCGGCGGCGGCGGCAGCCTGTTTCCCCGCAGCCAGCCTGGGCTGTGCGACCTGCCGTGAGCTGCTGAGAGCGGAGCAGGAATTGTGGCCACCACCAGGGATCGGCCACTCTGGTCCCGTTTCTCCACATTTACAGGTGCGGTCAGGAGCATGAGCTTTAACTACCTTTACACGTTCTGGAGTAAGAACCAGAATTGCTCCCCTATGTCAAGAAGCCTTCAGAGCTGCTTCCCCGCCAGCTCTTCCTTTCTACCTCGTGGCAACGTCTGCCTGAATGACAACTGCAAAGGGGAAGGGAAAAAAAAACACCATCCCCAAACTCACAGACAGTCATTTTCAAAACTACGAGACCGTCCTTCAGCTACACACGAACGCCAGCACCGCCTTCAGAGCGGAAGCCTTACCCTTATTTCTGACATGGAATTCTATTCTAGTTGAACAAACGTTAACCTTCTTTACCAAAATGCAATTTACCAGAAATCAGGGTTGCTTGCTAGGATGTGCTGTTTTGCATATCAGTTTTACGTTTACGGTTGTGCTATTCAATTAACAAGAACGCTAATGAAGATACTAACTCACTCCCTTTGTCATAGAGTAATATGTTAAACATGAAACCTCTTACTAGTACTCTATTGGATTTTTTGTGTTAAAAAAAAGTGCTAGGAAAAAATATACTATAG
The DNA here is from genome assembly GCF_000708025.1 of Charadrius vociferus. Taxonomy (NCBI): domain Eukaryota; kingdom Metazoa; phylum Chordata; class Aves; order Charadriiformes; family Charadriidae; genus Charadrius; species Charadrius vociferus. The sequence continues at coordinate 1,218,312 of NW_009649458.1, read as the reverse complement.
GAAAATTAGCAATTAAGTAGAAATCATACTGAGAATACATTTTCACAACTCTCCCAAGTTTGGAAGCTACCTGTACGTTTGCAATCCAATCTTACTTTATACTATACATGGAAACCTGCAACTGTGCCTTGCTATATATTAATTTCTACCCTCTCAGTTGCTGCAATTAAGATGGTATGTGCAAAGTCAATAGTATGACATTTTCGTCTTCTAAAATGTTCAGAAAATTATTATAATACTTTGCTTCACTTAAAAATATCTTCCATTCACTACAGGAAGTAGTTGAACAAAAGCAGAATAGGGCACCTGCCCATCCCTTTGAACCGCTGCTCAAATACTATCCTCTAGTAAATACATGATTACATGGGAAAATTATTTAATTTCCTGATCTGCCTCAAATTTCAGAAGGTGCTACGTAACACATAGCCATCTGCCTGAGCTACTGTGTGAATGTTTGTGTGAAAAGCAGGAATTTTTAACAATATTACAGTGACTTGTAATTTATCCAAACTATGCATATGTCAAACTTAAAACTCAAAGTGTCATAGCATACATTTATTAAACTCTGACATTTGCAACAGAAAAAGCGAAGCTACACTCAATATAGCTGTGACAATGTAAATCACAACGTTCTATGCAAACTCACTTTCTAACTGACTACGTAATCACGGCACACTGTAATTAGGCATATTCTTCCAACTAGCCATGATCTTAGTAAACCAGCATCCTCTTTTAAATTTTCTCACCAAATCAAAAAGAAGGAAACATTCAGAGACCTTCAACAACCCCTCCGAAAGCCCTACAACAAAGCCACCTCCCAGCTGCACAACCTTCCCACCAACACCTCACGTCCCACTAAAAGATCTAGGACCTTCCCTGGACAGAAATGGATTGAATGCACATTTTAAAGTAAGACAGAAGCATGAAGATCAATGGAAATTTATGCTGTGATTTTTTTTGGCAACTCAGAGGAACATGGAGCAGTGTCCCCGTAAATGCAGAGGTAAGCCATTCTGTGCAGCGGGCATGAAAATGAGACAAATGCTTTCACCATTTCCACTTGCAAACCAAGTTGCACCAGCTCTTTATGCTACCGAAATAAGGAGGAAAAGCTAAAAGTTGCTTACTGCTTCATGCTGCAATAAGGCACTTCAGTCAAGATGCACTTTATTTCTACTGAAGTCAGCTGAACTGTCTCACTTGAATATTGAAGCCTTTTTAAAAAGCAGTGCTTTAACTGTGTCAGTAATACAATGTCCGAAGGAGTTATTTAGCAAAGCCAAGTTCCTGTGTTCCTCCTGTCTCCTGCTTTTTTCTTCTTGGAGTTTCTTTTCTTGCTATAGCTCCATCTCAGCTTGATTCACAGACAAAATTTCATTCTCTCAAAACCGATCTTATTTCCGTAATTTGTCATTAACTGATCTTAATATGAAATGTTTGACCACAGTCGTATGTCTTCTTCGCAGTTGCAATGTCGTAGCCAGCCAGCACATCTACAGCTTTTTAAACTCATCTTACCAACACAGCCCACATTGCCATGTCATTTTTTCCCTCCACCCACCTTTTTTGCCTCCATTACAAGTGTAAAGGTCTGCTGCATTAACAATGCACGCTGCTCTTCTCGTCAGATTACACAGTAAAAGACCTCTTCAAACTTTCAGATTGAAAAAGACGTCAAACTTCTGAAGATTGGGGACTTTTTTTAGGAAAGTCAAGTTTTTAAACAATAATTTTCAGAATTTTTCTTTTTACATTACAACAGTTCAGCTGTTCTTTTTTCCCCTAGATGCACACACAGAACTGTGGAGGACACCAGGAGTTTTTAACTCAGTGCCCTCTTTAGATTGTTCTCTGAAGGTTTTTCATTTTTTAGTCTACTCAATGGCAAAAAACAACAGTCAAACCTATTTTATGCCTAAACAACAGCACTCTACCAACTTTGCAAAAGCAGAGAAATTCGAAATAATTACTATTAATAACCATTTAGAAAGAGGTTCTGGAGGTCTGTTGCATGGAATGACACTATCTCAGCATTTTCTGTGAAAGTATTACATTTACCACACAATTTCAGTTAAGTTATGCCTTTACTATAAGCCTTTAACTTCCACATGCTTCAAAGAGAATTTTTGAGTGAGCAAGACTACACAGTGAAATTCAACAGAAGTACCCAACATAAATGAAAAATGCTGTCAGTAAATTAGCAAATGTTTGATAGAAATGTTATTTAAGAGCACTTCAAAAACATGACTGGGGAGCAGAGAGGGTCTGCACCACCTCCTAAGGAGACACACATCACTGCATAAACCGCTGGGGTTTTAGAACACCAACATCGACACAGTGCCTGGGTGGCCATATGACATGGCAGCTTTACATTTGTAATATTTATTTTCCATAATTTCTTGGAATGCAGTTCATAGTTTAACACAGAAGTCTTTCCAATCTTTATGTTTTAGCTGTGTGATGTCATTTCATCTCTTTAACAATTGGCCTTCAGCCAATTAAGCCATTTCATTAAAAAGGTTATGTAAATGAGAACATTAATACAAGCTCTCCACTCTTATACATTCCTTCCCTAACACGACAGTCTCCCATTAGCAATAACGCACCTAAGAGATTTATAAATAAAATCTATGCACTCTATCCCTCCTACATCACCTACCTCCAGATCTCAACATCTCAAAATATCTGGCTTATACAAATAAATCACAACAGATATTGCACACATTAACTATACAGGATTGTTATTAGGAAAGTTATTTTTAAAGCTTGCATTTTAAAATAAAGTTAATAAACTTGCAACTTACATCTAAATGTATTCTAGACTATTAAAATCATTTAAATAGGATTGTGTTAAACGTAAAATGAGAAAAAGCCCTGAAGTTGTAGTAAGTGAACCTGATGCTTGGAGTACAATAATGAAGTAGTTATGTGCTACATCTTTTAACAAAACCTGAAGGACTTCCACAAATAACAAATGTGAAAATACTGAAATTGTAAATATGTTGGTAATTGTTTTAATTCCCTGAAGAAAAATGATCAAAAGTATTTCTTTTGGTGGAATTCTGAGATGGAATTTAGTGAACAGCTTGCACTTTTGATTAAGACTGACCAATTCTGATAATTTTCATGTAATCATTTTTATTATATGGCATTCTAATATACATCCATCAAGGACAAGTGTAAAAGAACCTTTTGAAGCTTATTTCCTTCCATTTGCCACAAACTGTAAAAAACAGGCATTATATTGCTGACACTATCAAGAAGCATTTGAATAAAAACTGCAGAGAAATCAGAAGCTCAAGCCTATGCTATAGTTAAGTAAAATGCGATATCCACAGCAGTTAAGATGGATGTCTCAAGCACTTACTCCACCTGATTCTTCTCAAAACAAACTTCGAAAGCAGGTTAACATTATCACTTGCTTCCAAAGCTGTGTATGTTGCAGGCATTTAACAATGAGTAATCAATTAGAGCAACCCACGGTAATTTTCAGGGCTGCAGATTAACCAGTCAAGCAGCATATGTTTGCATACAGCAATGATTTATTCAAGGTCTAAGGATGAAGTTCCAGGACAGTCTAAACCAGTATCTCCATCCCCTAAACAAAAATCCCCACCCCCTCCTTTGACTCAGGAGCAATGCCTTTCTCAGCAAGCCAGTTTAGGGAGCTGAACTGGACAGGTCTTTTGGAGTTTTCATTTTTGGCCATTTTAGCTCCTTAAACCTGCTCACTGCAGTGTCGGAGAAGGAAAATAATCAGTGAAAAAACAGCAGAAAGAATACAGCAAGCAAGGCAGGTCAGTTAAATGCATGGGGAAATACTCCTGAGAAAATGTCATTTCATTCAAACTTGAAAAACTGGGGGGAGGGGGGAGACAACCGACAAAAAATTGGAAAGAATTTGTTTCTTTTATTCTACCAATAAAACTTCAATTGAAAAGAAGATGTATTGAGTCTTCAGAACTGATTGTTTCTGGTCATACTAATCAGTCTATTTTAAGAACAGAAAATATTTTCACAACTCTAAGAAAAATATACTAAGCACACTATCGATAGCTGTTAGTTTATCCATAGAAAATGTTCTGCATTTCACTGAGTTATGGTTCACACCCAAGTGGACAGATAGATGTCCCAAGAACAAAACACTCCTTACATATTTTAAAGAGTCATCCAGTAAGTTCATCCTTTATTTCCTGACAAACCAAAAGAAAACAGCAAAATGTCAAAATAGTGAATATTTATATAATTAAATATAAAACTGTTCAAACATGACTTCTTTTGCTTGCTATGTACCTTCTTTTGCTTAGGAAAAAAACCCAGGAAGTTTAGAGAGAAAAACAGGAAGGTAATTTGTAAGAAAGTCATATTTACATACTGCACAAAGGTCACGTTCAGCTGTAAATTAACGCACACAGGTCTATCAATACCTTTCTATTTGGGGAAAAGATTAATCACAAACTATTGTCATTTAAATAATTCTATTTTACATTGACCCATTCTCTACAGAGAAATGGTAATATCACTTCACTTCTTCAAACAGCTTTTCCTTCTCGTTCTATGTAAGACAATGGTCATGATCCCTCTCATAAAAGTGTTGTTTGAAAGAATGTTTATCCTGGGTTTCATGTATCTGTGTTGTCAACTTGTAAATCTCTTCCCTCCTTACCCTTAAAAAAAAAAAAAATTCAAAAAAACCCTGTCAAAATCCGAACAACCTCTTCCTCCTCAACATCCTATCCCATTCTGCAGATAAGCCTTAGTTATTCACTTATCTTAAATCTCGAGTGGAGTACTGCCATACAATTTTACAGACACGCAGACTCCTGGAGCCCGCATCCTGCTGTGCAGAACACTGCAGTATTCCTCTACAGCCAGACTGTTTCAACACATTCGCCTTTGGTTCCTGGGGTTGATTTAGAACTTGAAGACTGATCTTAGCACTCCTTGAGAAACACTGTGTTCACGAACTGCACCTTACAGTAATCAAGACATCTGTGAAATCTCCCACCTGAAGATCCTGGTCTATAATTCCATTCCTCTTGAGCAAAGAGGCTTTCTATAATAGAGATGAGGTTTATCATCTCTATCTAGGAGCCTGAGCTTTTGAGGGACTAGTCCAAAACTAGGGAATGAAACTCCACGCAAATTAAGGATCACAGAAAAGCTCACCCACATCTCCAGCACAAGTTGCATTTCCTAGTCAGATGCTGCTTATTTGCGACAAGATTTGTCACCAAATACCGTAGTTGAGGAAGCCAGCATAGCAGCCTACAGAAAAGCAAATATAATGCCCCAAACTCTAAAGACAAAGAGAGCTTGAAGGAGCTCTGAGGGCAGCTAGTCCTGCAAATCTGAGACAGATTGTAGTTTTCTTCACTTATGTCAAACTCATTTTTAAAATGCATTTCATAACACTGAAGTGTGTTCTTTCAATCACATTTGAAGCTTGTTACAGAAAGTTTCTCCTACATACAATAGAGGTTAGCAGTTACCAAAATTACTTATAAAATAAGCAGTTAGAAAATACTATAATTTATCTCAAAATTTTAAAATATATTTATTCTTTAAAGATGGCCTGTGTGCATATGGAGAGAAAGGGGAGAAAAACAGATAATAGCTGGTTATTATTTGACAGTTTGAGTTGAAATTGGTGTTCAAAGGCTAGCCTAATAAAGGCAGTGCAGCTCGCACTAAGCTGAACAAACTAGATATAAAATCGAAGTAATTTTCACTAAATGCTTGGCAAAATGAAATGAAAAGGACACATCTGTCATCCAGTATCACCTGATTAAATTTACTGAAAAGCTCAGAGGAAAGAAAATACAGGTAATGTAGCTATTTCCTCACTAAAAACATTGAATAATACTTGTTATTATTATTTCCAGTGTTACATATTCATATATGTCAAAGCAGACGAACAACTCAGAAAAGAAATAATTACCTAAATAATCATAGGGGGTATGAACAGTAACACATCTTTATAACTACTCAAGTCACGCACAAGAAACAAATCTCGGGCCAAAATTAACTTTTGGCAATACAAAGAAATATTAACTTCCAAGTACAGATATATATATTTATATGCATAAAAAAGCACGGTGTAGCACCCACCAATGACCTCAAAGAAAAGCTGATAGTAGGATGAAAAACGTTTAATGTCTTTAAAATACAACCCTTTAAGAAAAATAATAAAAAGGTTCTATCAACCTGTTCAGATTTAAATCTATGATAGATCAGTAATTTTAGTTCTGTAATTTTCATCACAGTGGCACAGTTGCAAATATTCTAGTTACACTCCAATTCAAGTTTCACCCGGATACTCTAACAACAGAACAAAACATCTGGAGTCTGAAAAAAATAAAATCAAACCATCACTGGGCTCAGGACATCTGCCCTTTCCTCTTCCTCCAATTATTTCTCTATAAGACATACAAAACTCACTCCAAAAATACAATGAAATACCTGAGAAAGAAGGGGTGAAATTCCATGGAAACAAGTTGAATGTATTACTGAACATATTACTAAATTTCACATAAGGTAAACTGTTTGGCTTCAAAGCAGTAATGACTAAGCTCACAGAACTACATGCTATCAAAACACACATTCAAACATTACATCTAAGATGTCAGGAATCCACTTAAACAAAACATATTTTTATTAGGAAAAAGAGTTCATTTGTTAGTCTCAATTGAAATGGCTCCATGTTGCTCTAAGATGAGAAAAAAGATTAAAATTAAGTGGGTACAACACATATCTTACATATCAAAGAGATGACCAAAAAAAAAAAAAAAAATATTACAGTCTTTAGCAACAATCACCAAATCCATGGTCCTCTTGTCTAAAACAACCTTGTGTCTAATTCTGGGCCCATAAGTAGTCCTACCCACTTAACTGTATTTACTAAATTGTTTTATGCTAAACACGCATGTAAGGGCATGTAAAACTGCACCCTAATATTTCTGAAAAATACCCACTCCCCCGCCCCAACGTGCGTTTCAAAAATTTTTCAGGAATCGATCTCTCTAGGATCTATTTCACTTTCATAATTTGTTGAATAATAAAAAAAAGATATCCTAGTCTAGCTACCTAATCTGTTTAGCTCGAGGAACAGAATTTATAATAAAAGAAAGATATGAGAGAACAGAAAAACATCTAAAAAAACTCCCCACTGAGACAGAAGAACTCATTTCACATTTTTTGTGAATAGATGATAAATTCACATTTTGGGAACATCTGTACAGTGCAAGAATACAGATTTTGGATTTGCTGTATTTGATTTTTCATGTTAGTGTCGTCAAAATAGCATGTCTGACCAGGAGATCTGATATCTACAGAAAGGGATCCTGTCACAGTTCCTGCACTGTGAAAAATATTTTTTGTACAACCCCCAATCTGCTTTATTACCAAAATAGGGCTCTGAATTGCTTCATATCAGGCCTCAAATAGGAAACAAATTAAATAAAACTGACTGCAAGTGTCTATTCCCCTCATAAAGCATATTTGACATAATTTTGTAAGATTTTAAGACAAACAATCAAAAGTACCAATTCCATTTGTAACTCCAGTAAACTACTGACATATTCCTTCACATGAACCTTATGAGGTTCAACAAGGCCAAGTGCAGGGTCCTGCGTCGGGGTTGGGGCAACCCCCAGTACCGATACAGGCTGGGGGATGAAGGGATTGACAGCAGCCCTGCCGAGAAGGACTTAGGGGCACTGGTGGATGAAAAGCTGGAAATGAGCCGGCAGTGTGTGCCTGCAGCCCAGAAAGCCAACCGCACCCTGGGCTGCATCAAAAGAAGTGTGGCCAGCAGGGTGAGGGAGGTGATTCTGCCCCTCTACCACACTCTCGCGAGACCCCACCTGGAGTACTGTGTCCAGCTCTGGAGCCCTCAGCACAGGAGAGACATGGACCTGCTGGAGCAGGTCAGAGGAGTGCCACAAAAATGGTCAGAGCACTGGAGCGCCTCTCCTATGAGGACAGGCTGAGAGAGTTGGGGGTGTTCAGCCTGGAGAAGAGAAGGCTCCAGGGAGGCCTTATTGCAGCTTTTCAATACTTTAAGGGGCGTTATGAGAAAGATGGGGACAAACATTTTAGCAGGGCGTGTTGCCATAGGACAAGGGGTAATTTTTTTAAACTAAAAGAGGGAAGATTTAGACTAGATAGAAATTTTTTACAATGAGGGTGGTGAGACACTGGAACAGGTTGTCAAGAGAGGTGGTAGATGCTCCATCCCTGGAAACATTCAAGACCAGGTTGGACAGGGCTTTGAGCAACCCAAACTAGTGAAGGATGTCCCTGCTTATTGCAGGGGGTTGGACAAGATGATTTTGAAGGTCTCTTCCAACCTGAACTACTCTACGATTCTGAAATACTTCTGTTACTGGTACTGAAAAAGACAGTCTACACAAATAATCAGCTATTTTCTTAAAAATTTGTAAATGGTATCCATCACTAAAAATACTTTTTTTTTTTTAAACTAACTGTAAAATTAAACGTTTATTTTCTGTGGAACCTTCAGAATAGTTTAATCTGCAATAAACATACCCAAATCTCCATTAACAATCTAGAAGTAACCCCTTGTTTTCTTTAAACTTAACAATCCTGACTCAATATAACACTACTGATGTGGGCGACATTGCTGCCCTGATGTCAGAATATGAAATCAGATCATTTCATGACTGTAAATTCAAATTAGTATTTGTATAATTTAATCCAGTCAGGTATCAAAGCATTCTGCACTGCTATCAGTCTGCTTTGTGCCAGTGTAACATAATGTACGTATTAGAGACGCAGCAATAGTAACATGGCACTAAGAACAATTTCCAAATAAGCACTGGCAGCTAAGTCCTCAAATTAGTCATTTTGGCATTTTGTATGTTGATAGGTTCCGCTATTTTCAGTTATTTTCAGAAGAAAATATGAGCCAATATTCATCTTTAAAACAACCTTGTTTACACACAATGCTGTTCTTTCCTAAAACAGAGGGGAGGAAACAATGGATTAAAGCAACAGACTATAATACAAAAAAATTGTTTAGGTTACCTAAATTCAAACATAGACAAATACTAATAGGAATCAGCCTTTTACAAGTTTCTTAAAAAACCAAACCTTTCCAGGTCCTACAGTTTTCTCTGCACATAGGCTAGTAAAATGGTATGCTATTGCTCCATTACTTTCTCACATAGGTCTGAATGTGACAGCAGAACTTATGTCACTCTTTTATTCCAATTCTCTTTTCTTCTAAGTTTATATTATCTTAGTTAACTTTCAGAAAAGTAGCTTTGGAAGGAAATATCTTGAAACACTTTTTTCTAGGGCTTCGACTGTTACATAACAGTTAAAAAGCAGATTCTAGCTGAATTGGTGAACTTCTCTGCAATTTTTAAAGTAGCTACAGTATTTGCACAGCAGTACACGGAGCTTTGTTCTCGTCCCCACTCTCCCTTCAAAGTTTTATTACCGACATTGTGGTGAGACACACAGATGATGGCCTACATTCAAAAAAAGCAGGCTGCGTATTTTAATTAATAAACAAACGAACAATTTGAAACCTCATTCTTTGAGGAAAGGAGGTATACTGTGGATTTTTTTTTGTTTGTTTTGGACAGGTTTAGGGTTGTGGGTTTGGGTTGGTTTTTTTTAAATGTAATAGTGGTAGTTACCATTGTGTTCTGCAAATCTGCCAGGATTAACTGGGAAAATGACTCAGGTTAGTTTTAATCCAGATTAGCTACTCAGGTCAATTCACAACACACCAGCACAAACATTTGTGTCACCAGCAAGGTGGTGCCCCATGGAAGCAGGTGGAGCTATTTCTTTAACTGATAATGAAACTATTTGTGGAACTCTGTTAGCCATTTGTTTTTAAATGGACCCATATAACTAAGGGATAAAGAAATACGTCAAAAAGTTTCTGAGATCACTCAGGCTCAGTTTCCCATACTGAGAAACTTTATCTTCCTCAAATTTCTGAACATTTATTTTTCTAATATTAAAAGCTGCTTGGTATCTCCCTCCAACAGCCTACAATTTTATCAGTTCATTTACAAACTCTTGGAAGAGAAATATATTTGTGTTAAGGATAGTCACCATCAAGTTTTTATATATTTAATGACTGAAGTCCTTAAATAAATACAAAAATATACATGCTTTCTCTAAAAAAAAAAAAATAAAAATAATCAAAATCTATACTAGAGAATAACCCCCCAAAAACTTATTTCAATTATCAAGACCATCATGTCTATTCCTGTTCTAAATGTGCTATACGAAGGCAGAAAAGCCAAGTTGGCTCCATTAATAACAATTTTTGCACATACATACCACCAAAGAGTGCATGTTTATCCTCCGCTGCGCCCACCTTTGTCTAAAATAAAAGGGTCACCTTCTTTGTTGTATCTTCCTGCCTTCAGAGCATTACAGACTACCTGAAAAAAGCTAAGCTAGTCTTAATTACTGCTGTATTTACCTCCATATTGCAGAGCAGGGTTGTCTGACCCAAGGACCATATTTGCATATTTACTAAGCTCATGTCTGCAAAATCTCATCTCTTTCTGCATCTAGAAGTCATTCAGAAACAGACACTGCATCCTACAGCATTTTAAGGTTTCCCTAATCCCCTGACTACTCATGGATCTTAAAGGGATGACAACAGAGCTTATCTGAAAAGACAGAAAGACATTCTAAAGGTCTTTGTCTACAGCTGATAGATCTTCACAAAGGAACCCACATCCTCAGGAACTTTGGTCTCAATCTGACAATCAAGTACCTTGTATCTTCAGGATTGTAGGACTATTTCACCATCTTTTCAAGATAAAGCTATTACAAGGAAAGTCTCCTAGGTACCCCCTAAAACTTAAACCAGGCATAAGAATTTTCCTCCAATAGATAACAGCTGTGCAAGGTAGTGGTATCATCTTCACACATTTGAGCAATGAAACACTGCCTTGCTCACCATGTCATTTAACAGAAGACATGCATGCCTGCCTTTAATGAGTCAGTTAAGTTACAATTCTATCAGAATTTGTTTACATACTGATATTAGAAAAAATCAGCTGAGATTATGGCAGCTAAAAGAAATTTTAAAATGAAAGTATATTTTTTCAGTTTATTTTGCCTGTGTTTATTCCAACATGATTGGTTTCCCCTTTCTGTGCAAATTTGTTTGGAATACAAAGAATAAAAAAAAAACACGATTGTGAAACAAAAATACGGCAAGAAATTCAGAGCTAAGTGAATATCCCAAGTTACTTGGGAAACCAAAGCAAAACAGAAAATAGATTTCAAATTCATCATGGTTTCATAACTGGAAAATAGTTTTCCCATAGATAATAACTTGATGTTTCCTAAAATTTCCATAAACTTTGGCAACAAATGATTCTGATAGGCAAATACTCTCCCACCTTTGCATTAGACCTGAGCAGATCAATTCCCACAAGAGCTATCTGAATCAGTTGCTTTCTCGAGGAATCAGATTTTTCACATTTGAAGGAAAAACGCCTGTGCATCAAGATCACTAGGGTCAGAAGAGGTGTATGCACTTGGCTAAGTGTTGTGGGGGAGAAGAAAATTTACATACGACTCTTGTAAGAGTATTGCAGCACACATCCTATACATATATACATAAGTACAGAGCACAGACCCATGAGCTAGTTCGAAAAAGGACAGCCACACCAGTGTGGCACTTATCTTACCGTAAGCAGAAACTATTACTAGCTGTCTGCTAAAGCAGCATTTAAATCTGCGGAAACAAAGCCCTTACATGAACAAAAAACAGTTTGTCAGCTTCACCATACATCATTTAGATAAGAGCAGGACCCTAATGTTTCAGGCCATTCCAAAGCTGTGTCCCCAGTTCTTGTCATTCCTTACTATCCTTCACGGAAAATCTGCATACGACTAGTTATACACACCTCACTCTCCAAGAGAGTTCAAACATACAAAAAAATGATTATGAAATAGGGCTATGTCCATTTACTGGTAGACCAGCATTTTCAGAAAGTGAACATAGGAATAAAACCAGACAATTGGAGTTGCATTATTTTAGATGGAAAGACCTCTTGCTTCTACTTTACTACCTCCTGTGCTACTGAAAGAACAGTAGTACTGAATTTCACCATGGTATTTCTTACCCTGTTCTGTCACACTGAGTCTAATCTAGTAATTAAGTCAAAACCAGCAGAATAACCAGAAGTTTACGTTTAAAATGAACAGTGGTCAGGGTGAATGATGGTTTCCAAGACCACATCTGTGGCAGCAAATGAAACAACAGCAGCACCTGAGCCCTGGTGTGAGACCTCCATTCCTCACGCTGTAACCACAGCACTCTTTTGGACAACTGCAGGCTAAGAACTTAACGCTAGTGACAGGGCAAGACCATGCCAGCTAGAGCATGGCAGGACCCTGACACTGTCTGGTTTACGGTTAGAGATACAGACTACAGTGATGTTTTACTTTCCTGATTATTTGCAGGCAACCAAACACAAAGGAAGAAAATGTGATGATCCTCTCACTGTCTGTATGTACTTTCAGCATCACCGGCCCTACAATATTATAGCATCAAACATGTTTTTCTTCCCTTCCCCCCTGCTTTTCCATTTCAGAGGACAACTAACCCAACAGTGGTAAGATTTCACACATCAGAAAATAAATCAAGACATGATGACAGTAAAAACAATACCAATTCCACACTTCAGAAAATTACTTGGTATATAAAACCAAGAACAAGTCCCATGTGCCAAGAAAGGAGTCTGGTCACACGGTAGCCTCTTCTAATATTTATACTAAAAAGTTTTACCTTGGAATAAAATGTGTGTAAGATTGTTCTTCAATCCTGCTTTCTACATACTACAGAAAGTCCAAACAGCTTACACTATGCCATTCCTCTACCCCCCACAATTCGGCATCCATTTGATGTAACATGTTGATAAACAGAAATAACTTAATTGTGCATTGCTTGGTTTTGATTTAATAAAAAAAGTACTTGGATTGCAAGTATACTAAAACGCCACCAATTTACACCTAAGTCTGAAAGACACACTGTGCATCTTCCCTCATAAATTTAGACAGTGTGATTTCAAAAAATGAATACTGTATTACCAAACACACTTTCAGCAATACAGTCTAACCAAAACACACCATACTGTATAGAAAACTTAAAATAAACAATACAGTAGGCTCAACATTGTCTCTGGCTTTCTGATTCAGTCAAATAAGTCCTGCAATAGAGTAACAGAAAATAAATCTTGGAGGGGTTTTTTTGATAATGAACACTGTCACACTTTACAGAATCGGGTTTAAAGTTACATTTTCCATTTTTAATATGCTAAATTTTGGCAAAAAATATTTTAACAGGTTGAGAGGGGACAGTCGGGTCTTCTGGCACTTGAGAAACACTGCAGGGCATATGTGGGAAAGAATACTGGTATTTCTTCTAAAAAAATGAAGAGCACTGAAATAGTTTATTTTGACACTTAAATTGCCTTTCTTCAGAGGCTGCCAACCATTAAAATAGATGAAGTGATTCACACCTCATACTGCTACTGTTTCAAGCTTCTACACGTAAGAACCATTCTTCATCATACTGTCCATATTTAGAGGTTTTCTTCATAAACCTAACAGTTAGGTATTCTTTTCAAAACAGAGAAATAGCTGGATGTTTACAATTAAAAGGATTTGCCAGCATACTTCAGGAAATACAGCTTGTATTAGTATATTCATTATTTCTTACATGTTTGTCTTCTAATTCAAGCTTGAAATGAAACTAATTCAATAGCTAGTAATAATAACAGCTAATAAGCCATTATTTCTTATATATTTATCTTCTAATTCAAGTGTGAATGATGATTGGACTTGATGATCTTAAAGGTTCCTTTCAACCTAGGTGACTCTATGATTCTTAAAATATTCCCGAAACAGATAAACACTACACACATACAAAACAGTGTTTCTGCTACCTTATTTGCTGCTACATTCAGGTTTTCCCACTAGAATTTTGACAACTGCAGTTCTGCTGCTCCCCACCCTTACTGGCATAAACACCACCATTTCCCAAGTCAACACAAGCCCTTCAATTCTGGGGAGCTGAACAGTGGGGAAACCCATAGGGATGCAGATTAAGGAAAAATAATAAAAAGAAATAAAACAAGAAAGAAGTAAATTTCATATAACTGAAGTAATTTGTTCACAGTAGTATTAAATAGTGAACTTGACAGCAATTAAAAAACCAGGGCTTCACAAAACTTTACAATTTAGTAAGAGGAATACTTTTTTTATCTTGAAAATGCAGTTATTTTTAGCTTTCCCTATCAGATCTATAACTTAGTTCACGTGCTTATAATACCAGCATGGACGCAACTATTAAGTTTAACAAAATTACTAACTACTTTGTACCCACAGAGAAAAAAATCAAATATAGAATAATGTTTAAATTAATAGCAGTAGCTGCAATACAATAATTAGCTGTCAGTGCTCCTACCACGAGTAATTCAAGTAGTTGTTTTCAGTCACTTTTTATATGAAAGAATAAAATTTTAAAAAGGGGGGGGGGGTACTTCACAATCCAGGCTTATACACCCTAAGAAGTCATTAAATTGACTAGGCCAAGAATTAAAAATTACGGCCTAAAGTAGGCTGACTTTTACTGTTGGAGGAAGAGGTCCAGAAATGTTCACTAATGGAAACAGATCATGCGTGCATACAGCCGGCATTAGAAAGGTTTTCACTATTCACTAAACCAACAGCTTCCAACGCAGTATTATTTACTGCTTTTCTCCATTTTCTTGCACTATCAGAGGGAATAACTCTATTCCTGAGGCAAGAGACTTCACGGTTAGTCCCTCACAAAAGTTTAAAAATTCCACAAAAAAAGCAATCAGAAGTCAAGCATGGTTATGAAATTGTGTCAGAAGGGGCAGAAACAATATTAAGTAACCCTGTAACATCTTAGATCTACTTACTAGAGCTTGTTCCAAATTACTTTAGCTGCACATATTAGAAGCCTACCACAACACACTCCCCTGTATACCAGATGGTGCTCAAAGTAATTTACAAAGAAAAACCTGTGTCCTATACACGTAACAAATGACAAGGCTTGTCTCCCTAGTCTTGCACTCAACATAATCAGCACTAAACCGAAAACGGAGACCAGAACAAACCAGCTCCAGAAACCACAGGGAAAACCAGTTTAAAACTAGTTTATGTATGAAATAGAACATTTTCATAGCATAGGCAAGCCACACGATGGTATATCCCTCAACCAAAACCTGTGCTATCACCATTTACAGAGCATAATCTCTTTGAAGGTATGTACATACACACTACAGTGAACTTACTGATGCAGCACTCTTCACTTTCAACAAAAGAAAAATACAGAGGATCAGCTTGTAGAGCAGCAACAAACACAAGGAGACTAAGTTTTCCAAATTTGCAGCTCATTCAATGAAAAGTAATTTCCAAGAAGCCCTCAAAGGTATTTCGCTATATCTATACCATACTAGGGTAAATCTACACTGTTGAGAGAGCAGTGTTTGAGATTTAATCAACAACTAGGCTACAGACTTTGGACAACTACCCATAACAGCAATGACAGACATGGACAAAGAACAATAATGCATTATGGCATTTAAATAGTAATCAAGATTTTAGTTAAATTTTAAATACCATTCGGAAGAAAGTGTGGAACTTCAGCATTTTTTCCTTCTAGTTTTTTATTTATTTGGTAATAGTAACAGTCAACATTTTTTGTTTTGAGATTAAAGAAAAGTATAAAAAGAGTATTTGGTAAAGATCAGCTTTTCTCCTTTCATTGTGGTTCAAACCTTCTTTCATGTCTGAATGTGACCTCTTCTTCATTTCCTCCTGAAGAAAAGTATAAAAAATTCTTGTGTTTGGATGAGTCATCCAAACTTTATCCTGCTTTATGTAGGATCCTGTTATTCTGTACTTTAAATACAGACTAATAAAATCAGTACCCGTGATTTAGAACAGTCAAGAGGCAATAAAGCAACCACTCAGTTATCTCAGTCTTCAAGGTTCAGAATTAAACACTTTGACAAAAAGTTTCCTCGTGATCACCTTTTTTTATATCACATAAGTTCATTCTAAACATTAAACTCTCCTCCAGTACAGGTTTAAAAAAATAAATCTCCATTTCATATAGCTGGAAACGAAGAAAGATTTGTCTGATGACATGCAGTGCCAGCACTAGATTAGGGTTCAGACCCTCCTGCACACCATCCTTTTTATTTATTCCTCTGCCTGTTCCGTCTGAACAACACCATCCTACCAACAAAAATGAACGATGATACGACTGGGGCATTAAGATAGCAACGCTACACACAACACCAAAACCCAGTAGTCTCCATGTGGACACGGAGAAAACACAAAATATGTGATTGGTGACTGTTTGCAAAAGATTTGACTTAGGCAAGTGGTTCTACATAAAATAAAGTTACTGGAAAGCAGGCATAATGAAAAAACATTTGTATGTGGCACCCAGATTGTTTTTCTTCTCATGTCTATCACCTTCCAGATTCTACAACAACTGAAGCAGAGATTGAACAGGAGGGATGTTTCACAAAGAGAAAGAAATTTGCGTCCATCCCTTCATGTGAAAGAAAACAACTAAACTCCATGATATTTCACAGAAGAAAAAAAAAAGGCCCCTCTCTCAGTAGCTGTAACCATAGCAGATGAACACAGAAAAAAAAAAAAAAAAAGCTAAGTCCACACTACATAAGCATGTGTTACTAATTGAGACTATCCAACCTAGTGAAATCTGGACAAAATTCACAGAATCACAATTTTCCAAATACACAATAGGGGTGGCCAAATCACCATTTTAAGCATATGGACTTAAAACTTTGTTAGCAAGTAATTAATATAATGTTCCAAAATAAGGATGCAAGTGATGCTTCACCTGCACTAATGAAGCTTAAACATTGCTGGCTGTGAAGATGCAGTGCTGCTGGCAATACGGGGAGTGTTTTGACATTTCACTTCTGTAGCTGCAAAAGCTTCACGCACAGTAGGTATGGCTTTGGAACTGAGCACTACATTCAATGTTCTGTTTACATAGCGAAAGACTCATTAAAATAAGTTTATTACTTGCAAAGGCTGCCAATATAAACATAGTATTCTTGTTCTTAACCAATGGGATGTACCAAGAAAAAAGTATTTTAAATAAGTTTGTTATCAGAAACATTTGGTGCTTTTCAGTATAACAGTTTAGAGCAACCTCGGACACAATATAGCATCCTCCCCCCTAAAAAAAACCCCATCCTTATGGGTTATAAAAACATATATATTAAAAAAAAAAAAACAACATTCTTTTGTTATGTAAAATCCTACTACCAAGTTTCAATCGCTTTCATCCTTAAAATCCAAGGTCAGTTCCTCCCTGGCAGTAATACAATTCCAGTCATATTTTGTAGATCAAACACTGGCAAGAAATCATCAACTGATAGCTGCAAAGATTGGTTACTGTGGTAGCATTTTTTTTTTCTCCCTTTTAAATTAGGCAGCTTTTGTTATAGATTGCATTAGTAGACAGCCAAATGCTTTGGCATTGCTCTGTCATTAATTGAAACCTGAAAATGTACTTAAAAACACAGATTTTTAATCAGCATTTGCACACATTCCCCAACTGACACAGAGGCTACTAATATTTGGAAAAGTGAAGAGTTCCTGAATTTTTATTTCATCACATACAAAGCAGAAGAGAACCATGCTAATTTGATAGCGTGGCTTTTTTTTTTCTCCCTTAAGTTGTTACAGAGACTCAACAACTAAAGGATACTAATGACCCACTCTGCAATCTGATCAATATAGGTGAAATATTGGGAGTGAACATTCCTCTTGTGAATGCACACGCAAAATCTGCATGCATCTCATGTATGGCAGTAAAAGTATTAAAGCTGCGCAAAACAGCTTTTTTCCTTTCTTAAACCAAAAGTGAAATGCTTTAATCCTAGCGTGGAATAAAACAGCATATAAGAACACGTAAAACTGTCAGAAAATAGAACTGTCCTTTTCTAGCTAACTATATTGCTATATATAAATCCATCACACGGGAACAATGAACAAAAGACAATTCTGTTTCTTTAAAGATCATCTTTTTCAACTCTGCAGTAGATGTTCTGAAATTACAGATCAAAAATAGAAAATTTATAGAAAGAGTCAGAAGCTAAAAGAGAAATAACAGTAAAAGAACTATACCAAACAAGAAAAACATTATTTCTTCAAGAACAGAGTATCATTTGGCCATTCAACTACTTACTGGGCAACGAATTTCAGATCAGATCCTGCTAACTGCTACATTTTCAGCTCTTCCCTGTGCGTACCGGTTCAAATTAACACAACAGATTGTTCTTACTGATTCAAAATTATGTGGCAGTAAATTTAGGAAAACGAGACAACTTTCATATTAAATATGCAACTTTCATATTAAATATGAAATACATTTAAAGCACATAAGGCCAAAATCCTGCAAAGGGATATACGTGTGTCATCCATGATGACTTGGAGACCCTGTATTAACAGCACTCAGCCTAGCGATCCACTAAATTAATGCTCTTGGTATAAAGTTGGTATCCATCCGGCTGAGGAGACTGCTATGGACAGATGCACCTATTGAAAGAATCAGTCGCAGCTGTATCTGCAACCCACTTTTCATTAAGAGTAAAATTCTAGGGTCTCGATGGCTAGGATCAACTTAGATGAACATCTATTCATGTTCAAACTAGTATAAATACACAGTTTACCTGTCAACTTTATTTTAATGAAGAAGTAAATAGCAAATTGGTTCGGGTTTGGGTTGGGGTTTGGTTTTTTTCAAGTTTTAAGGCATGCATATTCCAAGACACCTAAGCACTCTCCTGCTAATCATCTCTCCATTTCTTAGTCCACCAGGAATGTGTTTCCAGTGTAGCCCAGAACTGTGCTCACTATTGCACTGCTGCACTGCCTAATTAACAGTTTTAAGAACTACTTCTTTCAAAGGCGACACAACCACAGCAGGACAGGCAGATGATACTCAGCACTTTACATCTCTAGCATTATGTCAAGGTTTAAGCTTAACACTAAAATCCTAAGTTAACACTGAACAAGACCAATGGCAGACACCAATTCCTTTCTCGAGCCAACTGCATCCGACCGCAGCTCCAGCAAACGGAGCAGGCAGACAACTGCAGGGAGGAGGATGATAAGATTTATCAGAGCTGCTCGTCACCACCATAAAACTCTAAAACTGAGTTCAACATGTGCTGAAGTGATACAATTACACATGGCAAGGAAGTGGAGATCTGGATTAGTTTTACACAGCCTACATTGACCTATCTGCTCTCGTTTTAGAACATATTAAGCGTTCAGCTAACACCAATGCACTCTTAAATAACACGTATTTAATACTATATAAAACAACTTGGTTAATATTGTAGATAGAGCATATATGCAAAGGAGTAAATACAAAAAATGTGTTTGAGACCGTTAAGGTGTTCTTAATTGTCACTGCCAACTAGGAACTATTTGGTAGAAATGTATTTATAGAAAGGTTTCTTATGGATCACCCAAGGTCAAATACCATTTAGCACTATCATCAATGTGTACATGCAGTACACATAAAAATGTCACTTCGTTAAATTAGTGGATGACACAAACTGGCAGAAGAACAAATAATAATAATACAGTAGTTTTACGAAGTGATCTGCACAACGTAAATGTAATGCATGAAACAGGTTTTCATAACCACTAATGCAATGTTACATGACCAAAAAGAGTGAGAGATTATATCATAGAAAGCTGTGACAAATAAAAAAGTTATTTATCTTAGCATAGTCAACCTAACGTAGGCTTTCAACATGATACAATGAGAAAAAGAGCACTCAGTGGATGTCTAAAGAAGGTTGCAAAAACCACTTCCCTTTGTAGATCTCTTTGCTGAAACCTATCATGGAACAGTGCAAACAGTTCTAGCGTTCCCATTTTCATCTCTTTATCAGACCAAAGCCAGAAGAAACCCACCAAGTGCAGGCTATGCAGTGACCCATGCTAATAAGTAGAGAGTCCTCTATGATATTTTTTTTTTTAATTAGCAGAAAAAGGATAGTGATAACCATGCCACACATTTCAATCTACATTTTTGAAAAATTTTGCCTTCATAACTAATTACCAGGACAAACTAAATGGTGAGTTCTCCATCTCTTAATGCCTCTGAATTGAGACTGCATGTCTTTTTCAAAGATACATTTTAATCAAACACAAATCATTATGATCAACACAGGCATAAATAGACAAGTGTTAAGGCGTACAATATAGCAAAAAAACACATTAGGAAATATAACTCTCTCTTGAGCCCCAAAGGGCAATGGGAGGAAAATAATCAATCAATGTATTCGGCTTCACAGATTCTCCTGCTAAAGAAATAGATGGATGTGGTCAGCCATCCTGTGGTCAGGAGGATACACAAAGAAAGTCTCTTCAGTTAGAGCCACTGAATAAATTGCCTCTTGATAAGCAGTGGAACTGGTATCTACAGAAAGACAGCTTATTACCTCAGCTTTTCACATCTTTCAAATTTGCACCATGTGTTGTAGATTAACAGTTACTTTTTTGCTTTTTACAGCTTCCCAAAAATAAAGCATGCACACAAAATGCAGAAGGGCAGCTGTTTATGACTTTTTACAGTGTAAGGAAATGAATTCCATTTCAAATTCCATTCCACATTTTTAGTTTTGGTTATGTTATTTTTGGAGGATACAATAGTGGCATTCCAGCTAGTCTTTTTAAGACATTTTCCCTGACTCTTAGTTTCTGTTGCTCTACTTCTACTTTTAACTGAAAACACACTTCCACTTATGATAATTTACACTGAAAGTGAACTGTTTAGTAAACAAGTAAATTTTTCAATTTGCATGTGATGTTTTCATACTCAGACTGCCTAGCAGAATGCCAATACAAAATTAAAGTCAAATAGCATAAACCAACAATACCAAAGCCCGAAAGAACAGGCTTTTACAGGAAATCCGTTGCAAAATTCCTAAGTAAGAATAATTACTAAATAAATAAAGCTGAAGT
Source organism: Charadrius vociferus (assembly GCF_000708025.1). Taxonomy (NCBI): domain Eukaryota; kingdom Metazoa; phylum Chordata; class Aves; order Charadriiformes; family Charadriidae; genus Charadrius; species Charadrius vociferus. The sequence goes on along the minus strand of NW_009649458.1, from coordinate 1,197,237 downwards.
AGTTCATTATTTCATACATAGACATGTAGAATCCACAAGTTAGGAAATCTGATTGATTAGCATTATATTTTACCTGATGTTAATTTCTGAAACGCTAACTACAGAGAGAGTGCAGAGAACAGCGATAACCTTTACCATAAAAAATATGCAATTACAGTCCAGCTAACACTCTCCCATGGTTTGCTAATTTGTCCAATGTATTACATGAAGTGGTCTACATTGTAAGTGTACAAAACATAAAAAAAAAAATGAAGTGCTAAGCAACCCAGTCTCAATTTTGCAATAAGAATTTCTCTTTAGAAACATAAACAGGTTTTGGTGCGTCTAATCTATGACCAAGGCAGGGGAGGCGAGAGAATAAAAGAAACATGCTGTTGAGTATAAAAGCAGAGTGTGAAAAAGTCTACTGGGGTTAAGTATTAACCTGATGCATTTTTCTGAACAACTGTACTATTTTTAACTGCTCTTTTTTGGCCACAGGTCAAAGTTTTCCTAGCAAAATACCAAAGTGAAAATGCTGGGAGCGAAGCCCAGAGGCAGCTCTCTTTGCTTTGGCCTAGGCGAAAACTTATCTGAATCCAGTTAGATATGTAGCGCTGTTTCCCACTCCCCTTCATTGACTACTATGGCTGTCATTATGCCTCTGACCATCTATGAGAGGAGTAATGCAGTACTAAAGCCTCAAGAAGAACATTTTTCAGATGTTATGGGAAATTCCTATATTCTCCACACAGCACAGGCATACATACTGTTCAGTCAGTTCCTGTATTTTTGGCCAAACAGAACTGAGTCATTTGAAAGCAGAAAAAAAAAAAAAAAAAAGACTCAGTGTAAGTGCCTTGAGCAACTCTTGGAAGGACTGGGATTTTTCCCCCCCTTTTCTGTTCCTCATAACTGGGACACATTGGAAATCTTGGGACAGAGTGGAAATATAAGGTTTGAAGACCCTTAAGTTCAATTAAAATAATCATATTAATAATCAAGACTGCCTCTCACTGCCTTTCCAGGGTTTGGATGTTTTAAATGGGGAAATATAACTCCCTTCCCACTCCTTCCTGAGGGCACGGATTTCTTACTAAAGGAAATTATATTTCATACACTCACACAGAAAAATGCTATTTGAAATCGGAGAGAGACGGATCAATTTGCCCCGATGAGAAAATAAACGTGACCCCACAGGACACCCCCCACCCCCCCAACCCCCCACCCCAGTTACATTTCTCCCTTAGGCGTGTCCTTTTCCTGAATTTTTCCCGCATGGCACAGCAAACCCCCGCTTCGGCAGGGGCCGGTTTCCCCCGGGGG